>NC_046652.1:16498300-16798300 GCF_900324485.2 Mastacembelus armatus | reverse complement strand
GAGGATCCCTGTTGGTCTCCTTTGTCCCAGGCCTTGGACGGGGAGTGTGGTTCTTGTTGTGAGCATTGCAATGGCGGCAGTTTTATCTGACTGAGGTTAAGACGAGAGAAGGCGCTGTTGCTGGAGGGATGAAGGTTTTTCTGGCCTGCCATAGGATAGCCATATGCAGTGCTACTCTCAGTCCCTACACCACTGTCTGTGGTCCTGTCTGAGGCAGACTGAACAGGCTCTTGTCCCCCAGGAGGACTCTGGGGTTCTGGACTTTTTACCACCGTCAAAGGTGAGCCAGTCTGTGTTTCCTGATTACGGTACTGGTTTCCAGGCCAGGATCCAGCATAATACGACTCTTTGTCTTCACTGGCTTGGAGTGCCCAGGCATCTATTATTTCCTTTCTTAAAGGAGCCCTCTTGTAATTCCTTAAGGAGGCTGTGCTACTTGTGTGAAAGTGAGAGTAGTGAGGTTTGATGGGCATTTCATTGACAGACTTGTTTTGAATATTCGGGCGCTCTTTGAGACCAACAGCAAATGTTTCCGTGTTAATGACAGTCAGGCTTGTCTCATTATTGTTCTGATCTGCCACTAAGTCTTTGTTAGTCGGTGTGTGAACTGGTACAGACACAAGGCAGAAGATGGTCTCACTAACCCTTCCCTTAGTATTCCTGTTGCTCTCTGACCCTAAATCTGGGACAATTTTCTTCACTTGGGTGATGGTTTCTGCAAAGACTTTGTCTGAGCTTGGCCCCTGGTGTGAAGCTGTTCTTGTTAATGGGGCTTGAAAGGTTGAAGAGAGAGATGGAGGACGTTGGTTTTTAGGATATCTGTTGCAGTTTTGGTCAGTTGCTGGGAAGTTGTCAATAATCTCTTTGTGCAAATTGTTGCGCCACCTGTTATTGTCATTGTTGAAGTTGCTAGTAGATGTCTGATTAGCATCATTGCTCACTTTGGCAGCAATGAAAGGCCCCAGTGGCGGGGGCAAAAAGGCACTGTTGTCAGATGGAGGCTCTGACACGGTAACACTGGGAAGCTCGCTGCGGATGTGGCGGATCTTGTCAGCGTCTGTCAGGGAGTTGCCACCCAGGGCTGAGGAAATATGGCGGATACGAGGGTCATCAAATGGAATATAGTGGACCCCTCCGCTGGGGTGCTCCTGGGTAGCATACACAGGGTAAAGCTGCTTCTGGCTGGACATAGTCCTCTCTCTGTGGGGATCTGGCCAGGAACCTGCAGGATGTCTGGTAAACCAGAGAGATCCATCTGAAGCCACCTGTATCTGCTGGTACATATCATCTCTGTACCTAAAAGTAGAAACACAGTTTTAACTAAGCATCAATGATTTATACAAGACATAAACTAACCAACCTAATTATACTAATGCGTAAAGGCAGTTTATTGTATATTTATTAGTATTAACAGATACTGAACAGGCAACAACAGAATAATAACTGACACGGTCTTGAATGGAAATGTTTAAGATAAAGAGATAACACTACATTACCTGTAGTCAAAAGCAATGTCGCCATATCCCTGGCGTCCCCCAGCCATTATAGGAGCTCTTTTATATGATGGTGGAGGGATATATCCCGGAGGTCGACAGTCCGGTACAAAGTAATCCAGTTGGGGATCACCTGCCTTTGATATGGGAAGTGGCGTTCTGTCTCTGGCCTGGGGAATGACTGAGTCTCGCCCTGACAACACCTCACAGCTTCCCCTGATCTGCTGGTGCATCTCATAGGAAGGAGGTCTGGGGGGTCGGGTGAAGCGAGGCTTTGGCGTCATTGACAGTTGGTTGGCACTAGCTGGCCTGCCATTCTCTGACCACCGTGGGGCCCTGTGAAGGTCATGGTATGACAGTGGTTGTCCATTGACTCTCCTGTGCAGTTCCTGACCAGACGAGGCTATGTCCACATATTGCAGACTTTCAGGCTGTAGCATCCTGGGCAGGGACTGGGATTTGGCTTTGGTCCTGGGGTGGACTACCATGCCCTCTGGTGTCCTGGCATGGACCCTCTGTTGCTCCTGCACCCAACGTTCACCTTCATTTTGTGACAGCTGGCGGCCAAAGCCCATGGCTGGATGCCATACATCTGTCCCAAGGCTCTGGCACTTCCTCTCAGTCACCATCCTCCACTGATTAAGAGACGCCTCCCTCTCTTTAGAACAAGCCTGGGGCTGGGTCTGGGTATGGTCCTGAAGCTGCGCCTGAGCTGCCCATCGCTGCCTCTCCAGAGCCGCCTTCTGACGCTCCTCTGCAGAAAACTCTTGACCTCTTGCTTGTTGAGGCACCTCCAGCGTGTCGTAACCTCCCTGTCCTCCTCCCTGGGGGTCTCTGAAACCAGTGTAATCCAGCAGCACGGTAAAATCCTGGCCTCTCCTCCTCCAGTAGGACACATCCTTTGATTGTGTTGGTTGACCCCTGATGCCAACACAGAACCTGAGCAGAAACATACACAAGTAATGGCAATGGTACCCTTCAATGAACTGTCAGGTGGCTAGACAGCATCTAAAGGCCCCTGTTCCTTTCCTAAGTTGACATGGGACAATTGCATCCAGTAATTTTTCTAACTCTTCAAAACCAACAATTTCTCAAGTATGCTCGCTTTATTCAGCAACTGGTCTCATCTGATAAGCTACACACTGAAAAATCCAAACAACGCTGTGAACACTTAAATATTTAGGCTGTCAAATAAAATACAAAAACACTGACATACACCTGTTTTTTAGGTTTATATTTCCTTTGGTGCATTTAGTTTTTTGTTTTTTTTTTTGGTGGTGTGTCTGTGAAGCTGACAATGAAAACACCACACACACACAAATCGCTGTCATAGGTCAGAGTCAATGTGGATAACATGTTTCTGTTTTCACATAAAAATTCCTGATAATATTATAAGAATCACGTCCAGAGATAGTGTGGACCCATGGGGACACAGCAGAGCTCACACAAAACGTGGACTGAAACACTGATTCAGGGAATTTGACTCCATGGAAATGCGAGGAATATTGGTGGACAAGCAGGTGAATGTTTGCTATGTGCTATGGTTGCTATGTACTATGGTCACTATGTACTATGGTTGCTATGCACTACGGTTGCTATGTGCGTCAGATTCCACTCAATGAGTGGATTCTGAGAGTCCATGAACTTATCCTGATGATATTATTCTCGCCCACAGACCATCAGGAAATGTCCCGAGGTCGTGGCGGTCTGATTGCCACTGGCTCACACCACAACACTACCTAGACTTTTTACAGGTAAGCTTTAAGGAGCAAAGTCGGCTAATATCCAGTCCATGTTCCTCAGACAATTGCGTTTTTACATGTAGCTCAGCAGGATAATGTCTGAAAGCATGTGGGTTCATAAGGGTTAATGGGCCACTCACTTTTGCTTTCAGGGTGAAACTCTAGTAAACAAGTGACTTTTTTAATGTAATAACATTTATGATCTGTTAAGACGTCATCACATATGAATATAGTTAAAGTTGGTTTCATTTTTGTTATTACATTTGTTAAGGTTTAAAGTTTGACAATAAGACATTGAAGACAGACTTCTCTATATTCTTTTGTAAAAATCTGATTAATCGATTAATCAAAAACACAATCGACCAATTAATCAATTAAATAGTTTGTCACAGCCCTACTGTGGACTGTTCCCAAGGTTCTCCAAGATGCCTACTTTGGGAACCACTGATCTAACTAACACTGTCCAATGGGTGTGTCAAGTTAGGCCTGTTTCTTATCTAGACTAAAGCTGCCAGGGGCAATAAATTTGGATTAGGGGAAACAACAAGGCTGAACAAACAGACTGAAATCACAGAACATATGTCTTCCCAATAGAATACTCTAATAGCAGTGGCAGCGTAAACACCTTAAAATGTGGATTATAAACTACTAACATTATCCAAAGTTATTTGAGTGTTTGGTATGCTCCGTCACTGGCTGGCGGCTGGAAGGGATTACATAAAAAAGTCAGCAAAATAAAATGTAATAAACAAATCTGATTAGCTTGTATGTTTGTCTCGACGCTGGAACACAGTTACAGCACACCAACAACCACAACTGATGCAAATAGTAAAATTAAAGTGCTCGTTTTTAAGGAAAAACGTATCTGCAGATATTTAATGATGTATGCATAGTGCTTCCAAAACAGTCAAAGAATGGGAAGAGGGTATACTGACAAATCTGGCAACCCATGGATATGAGACTGGGCATGCTCAGTTGAGGCACATGTTTTTCCAAATGATGTTTTGATTACAACTCTTGGGTCCCATGTGGCAGATTAAGAGTCTAGAAAACATTTCCCCACCTCCACTGAAGATTTGATTGGAGAAGTACAGAAGCAAAGTTACCCACAGGGAGAAACATAATGTGAGATGGGACTAAAACTAAAGAAATGGGTAGTTTCACTTAAAATATGACGCAAAATTCCTGACGACTTTATTTCATTAATTTCCTCCGTCAATGCAATATTGCAATAAATGACCTCATTATTAACTGATATGAACAGGCCGGTCTCATGCTATGGCTTACCCACTGTCCAATGTCAGCGACTCTCCCAGGGTGTGTGTGTCCGTTTGGCTCCGGCTCTCCCCCTCCCTTCTGGAGTGGCTCCTGTCCCGTGGTTCATTGTTGTTGTTGGAGCAGACGCTGCCGTAAGCTTGGGGCTGCCTCGTTCCGCCACTGTTCGCATAGGCCACCAAAGGTCCTCTTTCATATCCATTTAATGTCCTGGGGCCAGACCTGTTCTCCACAATTTCACGGTGTTTGCTGTAGGACGGTGGTGAGGATGAGTGAGCCTGGTGGGTCGAGGATGGGGGAGCTGGGGTCGGGGTGGAGGAGGACGTGGCATGCCTTGGCAGCTTGTATCCATGAGAGATGAGAAGGTCTTCTACGCTGTACATGGTCGCATTTGTTTATGCTGGTGTTTTTCTTTTTTTCCTCTGTGCTGTTTTAAGAGAGGAAGGTAGTTTGGTTCCTTCCTTACGTGCAGCGGCAGGATCACCAGCACAACTGGGCAGCTAAGACCATCGCTGTGAAAAAAGAAAGTGGAACAACATGAAGCAACAGGAAGAGCAACAGGAAAATCAAGGTGACGGCAAAACCATTATTCCCTCTCCACTTTTTGTTGAGAGGGAGGAAAAAAGGAAAGGACCCCTAACCAGAACTCTGACCTGCCATGACAAAACCAAGCTCATCTGCCTTCTCCAAGTCCTCTTAGCAACAACCCTCTTTCCATCTCAACCAACAATCACAGCACAGGGACGCAGTTTAATAACTCACACACTGTGTCTGAAATACTGTACATGGCAAACTATAAAGTGAGCATTAGGTGAAGAGTAAATATAATAATTCAGTCGTGTTATGCTGTTTGCATATAAAGTTACTAAACATCCATATATTGGCTGATTTAGGTAAATCCTTAATTGAAGGGCACTTGCTTTGTATCAGCACTAAATGTAGACTAAATCCATCATTGGTATCATTGGTTGAAGTAAGGATTTCCTCCTATGCCCCATCCTCCTTTCCTCTGAGGAGCTTAGTTTCCATACTCCAAATGCTGTTCTGAAATGGAAGAGCCTGTTTTATACCAAATGAAACCCCAGATTCATACAAACGGTGTGCAGGGGATTTCATTCATTCATTCCCAACACAACAACATTGTGTTTTGTTACAATCCTCTTTTGTGTGGAAAAGACTGGCTGCCTGAATTTCCCAACTAAAAAAGTGCAAATCTGCTGTATTTTTAACGACATGTCTAAATCAAAGAAATGACTAATGTGCTTATGGATAACATGTGCTGCAAACTCAGATAAAAACAAACAGAAGCACATCACAGATGGTCCTTCTCCCCCCAGACGACATCACACCAGCCCCCACGCTCTCTCTCATTAGCCGCTGTAACATCCGTTTGTATTCATTACTATGCACTGAGAGCTGTAAGATCGCTGTGTTTGAGATCAAGTGAACTTTTGTGAAGGCTGCCACTTGTTAGATGAAAACAGATGAAAGCATTTTTTTAGCTGTGTGATGGGGACCTGTGTGCCTATTGGTGTCTTTACCATCACTATGGTGCCAGGGCATGGGAGCCTGCAGGTTGACAGTTTGGTGTCACCTCCTTATTCATTGCTTAGCTGAGGTGAAGAGGAAGGGAAGCAAACTGACAGCGGGGATGGCAGACAGTGCTGGAAGAGGCTACCAATCAGCCTAATTATTCAGATTATTTCTTTTAAAAACCTGATAAACTAGATAGTCAACTCTTTTCTACGTGAACCATAAGACATATGGTTGCATATAACAGAGAAACTAAAGAGGTTCCTCACCCTGGCCTAAACACAACACAGGAGGTGTTAAAATAGCACGTCACTCACAAAAACAAATGTGGAGTTAGAAGGCTCCAGCGTAAAAACACTTCATCAAAAGAAATGAGCAACACCAGGGCATGGAATCAAAAAGAAGATAAGCTGCTTCCTAAAATATTCCACAAGAGCCGCACCTCTCCCCCACATTGTTCCCAGTCTCCTTGGCTCTACAACAATTAACCCGAGTGGGTGTGTACTTGGCTTGTTTCTGGCCTGCATCTGTTAGGACTGTGCACGCACGAAGGTTTCTCAGAGATGACAGCCCATCACATTCAGCAAATAGCAACGGTCCGCAGATTGTTTATGTATGTGACATCACTGTGTCCAGTGGATGGGCCGTCTCTCTCTTCCTGAGGAAGTGCGTCGCTATGAGAATGGAGGAGAGCCGACAGCGTCGCAAACGTTTCCAATCAGGCTCTCAGCAGGCCCATGTTTGCTCTCAGGGAAAGAAGCCAGAGCAGCAAACAGCCAAACAACCTCAGGACATATTTTACCCATCCTGCCCTCTAGAAACCACAGTGTTCTCCACTATAACTCAGAAACATGAAGTGTGGGCACATTATTTATTAAACCCAGCTCATCACATGTTGTGCAACCCATGTGCTTTCTCAGCATCCACACCCTCCTAGCACAGAGAGCAGCAACAGGAAGGGCCCGTGCATTGTGAGTCAATTAGCTCATACACTAAGGTTTAGCCAAAAAACACCCACTTACATTATTTTGTTGAGCATATCCCCTGGTAACAGTAGTTGTGCTGTTGTGAATGGTACCTACAGACAATAGCATGTGGCCTGCTTAGATATTCCTGCTGCAGTGCTTCGGTCCAAAACTTATTACAGTCAGACTCCACTGGCAGTGAAATCAAAGGCAGGATGAAACGGAGAGGGGGGTTATTATTCCTGCATTACATTCTGCTCCACTGTGGTGAGCCTCTAGTTCACTTGAGCCCTTCAAGTTCAATGCAACATCAGTGTTTCCGTCCAAAGAAAGGTTTGAGGAACAGCTGAAGAAGTGCAGAATAGCTAATAGCTCATTAATGCATAACCCAAAGCTGTACAGTGACCACGAAGACTCTGTTGAAAGTCTTAGCTCACTTTGCTGAAATGTAGCTATTTGATATCAGCACATTTTCTTCAGATGAATGTATTCAGCACTAATACATTCTGTGCAGGGCTGCAGCACAAACCAGCACCGACAATTATCATCTCACATGAAGGCAAACAGCATTAAGGAGAGGTTAGTGGACACTGCGCTGTTACAAAGTAGGCTGCAAATGAACTGAACTCTTTCCAAGCCGTGCTGTTTCTGAGCCTGCCAAACTGGTTTCATGGTAATTAGTGTCTGTCAAGGTCCAGGACTCGCTGGAGATGACAGTAGCATGGTTTATAAGCCTGGAGCACAGTGATCAAAGCGTGCTCTGGCTTCCTGCTAATCAGATGTGGACTGATGCATCTGAGTCTCACTCACTATTATAGAAGAAAGAGTAATAACCAGCCTTACATAAACATATTATAACAACACACACTTCAGGAGAAAGCTTCTTAAGCATATTTCAAACAGCAGAATTACACAGATGATACAGATGCTGCAGAGAAAGCAAAGTGCCATATAAACATGTTATCTCCGGGGTTTAATTATTTCAAACTGACAGACAGATTTGAAAGCCAAACATATGGACATCCACAGCATCCAGCCAGGACACAACGAGCATGCAGTCCATCTGACTCACTCTGATCAGCACCGAGGTAGGTGTCGGTAACTTTCACACATTTCTGTCTGGCTTCATCCAGCAGCCTCCTTCCTGCGTCACCTCTCCTCTGACATCACATGTGACATCAGGCAGGACCTCTGAGGGGATCCCTGTAACTGGGCAAACATCAGATGACTTTCAGGGCTTCGGCTGCAGCCAACCAATGGCAGAAAATCAAAGTGTCTTGACACGCTTGGTGCAGAGATAAAGCCAAAGACTTACGGCGAGCGGACGGCTCTGTAGCATCAGGGATGCACACAGAGCGCTGCTTGAAAGGGAAAGTCTAGCTCCAGGATAACTAGACTGGCTGCAACACGGAGCAGTCAGACCAGAACTCACTTGTCACAGGCAGTTTGGACAGCTCCTCAAAGACGAACTCAGTATGACCCATTTCAAAGCCATGGAGAGTCCTTCCACTGCCACTGACCAAACCCCTTCACTGCTGCTTGAGGAAACAGCTTCTGTTCTTACTGCACCCTGTCCCACCATACTCCTCCCCCCTCAGGCCGCCCCCACCAGCTCTATCGCAAGGATGCGTGAAATACCTACCACATACTGCACTTAGACCCCCCCCCACACACACACACAAACACACAGATCTTTCTTACTCCTTTCTATGAAAATATTTAGCCAGTGTGGGTCTAGGCTATACTTTGCAGTATTTTGGTTTCTGGGGTCCACAAATCCCACCCAGTCTCATTGCTTTCTGATCTATGTAAGATCTTGGCCCGAAGAAACAGATATGTACCTCCATCTTACCTTTCACAACCTCACCTGAAGTACTGAGAGTTTGACCTGTAGGGATCAAACTGGATTAACAGACCAGCACCTAAACTGAACTAATGCCAGCTGTTTATTGCAGCAACCTGATGACATCTAACTAACATCATCTTGAACAGCTCAGGTGAAATATTGGCTCTGACAGTCTCGGCCTCTAGAGGTCCCTAAGTGACAGTGACAGTTGATGTGAAAGACCTTCTGCAGCTAAGGTCATTAAGCAAAGGCAGGACTTCCATCCATCCAGCCTCACAGGGCTGTCAGACATAAAACAGAATATAACTCCACAATAAGAGTCTCCAACACACACCTGACCACAAACCAGGAGGACGGCTGCTCTGACACTGGGTCACCAACTGGAGCAGTGAGAGTCTGCATGGGGGAAGGAGAAGGGAGGTCAACAGCAGCCATCGGTGTGTAAACATGCTGCAGGTGTGACAAAGTGACAGCATGCAAACACCAAGCCAAACTTCAGACCATTTGCCAGGGCCCCTGTTGTTCAGCACAGCAGAGATACATGTCGCTATGAAAATGACTGGCACACTTGCCCCTGCAGAAACCAAACGCCAAATCCCGTTCAAACATCAGTCTATTTAAGGATTAGTGGCAGTAAAGGGACAGATCCGTACCTGTGTCAGCAGGACCTAAGACCTTACACGCCTCAGAAGATGTCCTTGGGTAAATCGGCATATGATGGACGCACTGTGCAGCCTGTGTTTCTGTGAAAACCCTGTTTTATAACTTCCTATCTCCGCACACTGTGCATGATGTACCACTGGGCAAAACCAATTCTAGCAGGATATGTGAGTCAGGATCGGAGCTGCTTGGACTAGCACAGAATGGCTGCCGAGTACAAGCCGCAGGTCTTGGCACTGGTCTGTAATCGGCATTTGTCTCGATAAAATCTTCGCTCGTAAAGGACGTTTGACGCTGCGTAATCTGGGCACAGCCAGGCTAGCGCTAGCCCGGCTAGCTCCATGAGCAAGCTTTAACCTTCAGCGGACAGGATCCGCAAACGGGGACAGCTTCAGGTTAGAAAATAAAGACGCCATCCTCAGACTCAACCACCGTGTGATTCGTGTCCTGGAAGTGCGTCGGTGCGTCGCTTCAGTCCGCTAATCCCGGGGCCAGGACGGGCAGCTGGCTGCAACTGGAGGCATCGCCTGTCTACGCCTCACAGCTGCAGCTCGCCCCCTCAGCCCTCCGTACGCAAACAGCGATAAAAACACAGAGCCCCAACAAATGTGCCTCAGTAGGTCAACCTGGACTCAGTTTTACCTGTGAAATGCGTCGTTGCGTCGCCGCCTGGTCTCCAGCGGTCACCCCCGCCGCTGCGCTGCCCGGACCGAGCTGGAGTCTGAGGGAACATCCCTCTGTGCTCAGGGATCAGGTCTCCTCACAGACACAGGCATGAAAGTCCTGGACCCACATACATTCTCATCAGTCACATCAGAAGGATTCATGTCAACATTTCAAGGCTGATTGAGCTCAGCACTGCACAATATGGGCCCCATGCCACATGTACCTTGACTTTTACAAGATGTTAGGGCCTATAATAATATATTTATATGGTTCTCCTAACTGCCTTTCACCCAAAGAGAGCTGGGAAAGGCTCCAACAGATCCAATCCATCCATCATCTCCATCCATCCATCCATCCATCATCTGTACCCACTTAGTCCTAACCAGGGTCCCAGGGATCAGCTGGAGCCTATCCCAGCTCTCTTTGGGTGAAAGGCAGGGGTCCACCCTGGACAGGTCCCCAGTCCATCACAGGGCCACATAGAGACAAACAACCTCACACACTCACACTCACTCCTATGGGCAATTTAGAGTCACCAATCAACCTGACATACATGTTTTTGGACTGTGGGAGGAAACCAGAGTACCTGGAGAAAACCCACACAAGCACAGGGAGAACATGCAGACTCCACACAGAAAGGCCCCTGATGGGTTTCAAACCAGGAACCTTCTTGCTGTGCTCTTCCAACAGATCTCTGTGACCCTAAATAAGAATAAGTGGGTATTAATAGATGGATGGTTCTCCTATGATGTTTGACAAAGCCCAGTCCACTATAAAGTTAACACAGATGTTGAATATGACTGAATCTTCATGAAAGGAGGCTGTCAGACCTCAGTCAGTGGGTCCGATCAGTGAAATACATCACAGAATACATTTTTCTTCATTATTGATCATGCTCTTAATGTGTTCCTCAGGTAAGAGCATCAAGCGTCAGCGTGACTGGGAACTATCTACCGAATATGTCTTTTCCTGTGAAGTTAACCATTGCTCCAGTTGTTGACCTAGTAGACCCTGTGGCCCGGAGCACAGGCTGAAAAGTGGCCATAATTACAGTTTTCCACTGCATGTGCAGCTCATAAGCCATGCACTGCAATCTGGTGCAGAGACGCTGACGTCACCGCTGAGTTTTCCAGTTGTGGTTTTGAGGTTGAGAGTTTCTTAGCAGCCCAGTGTGGGGTGTTGCTGTGGCCGCTCCCTAATTCCCCAGATCTCCAGTTCAGCAGCTTGACTCTGTAGGTGTGTGTGGGGTTTATGGGGATAGCTTCCTGCTCAACTAGTCATGTGAGCACTAGTGGATGGTAGTTGGATTTATTGCAGGGCAGGTGTTGGTGATTCTACTCTTTTTTTAATGATCCAGATTCTTTGTTGACTCCTCTGATTCTGTTTATTTTGCAGTGTATGTCATTAAGGGGAGACGTAAACATTTTGGATAGTTTGATATCTTGTCAGGAAAGAGATCCAAAGATTGGTACCCTCCTGTGTCCAATAAACCAGTATCTGGAGCCATTAAAGAGTCCTGAACCTACGTTTCTACAGTTAAAGCCTGATGTTGTTCCACTTTTACTACAGTGAGTTTAAGGGTCAGATCTATTTTCAAACAGACACAGCCTGTAAAAAAATGTATAGAAGTATTTTAAAAACTGCTAAAACTGTAAAATAAATTTAAATTCACATTTTACAGTTTAGCGGGCAGCATGGTGGCTGAGTGGTTAGCACTGTTGCCTCACAGCAAGAAGGTCGTGGGTTCGCATCCCGGCCTTTCTGTGTGGAGTTTGCATGTTCTCCCTGTGCTTGCGTGGGTTTACTCCGGGTACTCCGGTTTCCTCCCACAGTCCAAAAACATGCATGTCAGGTTGATTGGTGACTCTAAAAAATTGCCCGTAGGAGTGAGTGTGAGTGTGTGAGGTTGTCTGTCTTTGTGTGTCTATATGTGGCCCTGCGACAGACTGGTGACCTGTCCAGGGTGGACCCCTGCCTTCCACCCGAGAGAGAGCTGGGATAGGCTCCAGCGGATCCCCGTGACCCTGAACAGGAAAAGCGGGTATAGAAGATGGATGGATGGATGGATTTTACAGTTTAGCTTCTTTAATTTATGAATTTATTTGATGAATTTTCCATTTTCGTTGCACTTTATCTCCCCACTTGCCTCTCCACGCTGTCAGGAAAATACAAAATGTATTTTTACTTCTTAGACTGAACCCAAACTAGTCCGATTAGTCCCCAGTGGTCGTAAGACTGCAGATGTACGTCCTTATGAATTCATACAATTAGTGTTTGTGGTGCATTGTGTAAGATGCCTCTGCTGAGGTGAAGCTCACATCAAGGGCTGCCATAGAAAGAGGCTTGTTGCAGTAGCTTTAAATAGATCAGCAGTAATGGGCTTTGGGACGCTGTAATTGTACTAGTCCCCATGTAGTGAGTGTGTTTACCTTTTAAATCTTGGCATGGGGGCAGGCAGTTCCCCATCAGGGGCTATGGTGACACCTGACAAAGGAGGAGGTTTGTTAGATCATTAGAAACCTGCTGGTTTTTACTTAAAGTGGCTCCATCTGAAAAACAATAACCAGGAAGTATTTTATTCTGCTTCTAGTCCACCCGCTGATTTCAAAAGTTATCTGTTTTTCCATACAGGAAGAATGTGCTAAACTTGGCATGGCTATAATAACTAAGCATTTGTGGACCAAAATGCTCCATTTCCCATAAGAATTCATCTCCAGACCTATAATTAGGATTATTTTAGGAACATCAGAGTATCCAGTGGTCACTACATCTTTGGAATCTGTCTGGCAGAACCACAGGAGCTGCCCTGGACCCAAACAACTGCACCACAGTACAACATAAACACGAAAGTGACTATGTGTTACATTCCTCCGTCCTTCACCACTGCCCTCTGTGAATCAACAAGAGGAGCCATTGTTGTTGTTGTGTCGTGATTATGGACATGTGCTCCTCGTTCCCTGCTTGGTAACGCTGTTGTCTTGTTTCCGTAACAAACCCTCTAAAAGCATAAAAACAAAAAAATCTGATGTGTTACTAACCCGTCACATGCTGAGACAGAGAAGTGAGCTCAGTACTTCATATCCCAGACTTGGTTATCTAATCAACTCAGATTCTTCCTCTGGAAAGCTTTTATTTTTCTAGGCTCTGATTCCACAGCAAATGGTGAAAAAGCACATGCGAGTAGAGCTGGAGAATCTTCTCAGACATGACTTTAAGGTCTCTTCCCATATAAGAACTGTAATCAAACTGGCTCGACAACAAAGTAAGTGCCTAAACAGAGAGAGATGTGCCTGAACCGTAACTCAGGACAGATGTGGAAAGGGCCTGGCTGTATGAGGTCTGAGCCTCCCTGATGGTCTCACACCACCCAGGAGTGGCTGTTTGAGAGATCTATGGGACCGACCTGGGATTTCTTTTCTGTTTTTGTCCAGCCCTGGATTGTGCTTATTGTGATAAGGTAAGAGATCTGTGGGGAAGAGGGCACGCTGGCCACTCTCATCACACACAGATCAAGCCCCCTCACTTCTGAACCGAGTCTGGTGTTAATGTGAAGATTCACTTGAATCCACCTTGATGCAGGTTGAACCAGACAACTGTGTTTCTATCACGTATGGGAATCACATGAGTGATCTGTTTTTATTATTTATGGCTATAAATCAAATGTTCTGCCACCAGGACTGGATTAACATCATTTCCTGCTGCACCAAACAGGGCGCTGTCAGGCCAAACCATGTTTAACACCTTTTCTGTGAGTGGAAAACTAGCAGCAGTTTGGAGGAGTTGGACTAAATAGCTAAAAACAATACACAAACAAGTGACATGTTTCCAGACTGGTAGTAGTAGCTCAACTGAAAACATAACCAAACCATTAATAATGTTAAAAACATCCAATCTGAGATAAATGAATCAGTTGATCTGTTGCAGATGAAAATCTTTGCTAACGTTTCATCTAATCTGGCATAAGATGCTTGTCTAAAAAGAAATAACTGGTCATTCTCTATTCATAGTGGTTGGTAAATCAAGTTAATCCCAGTCCTCATTGTGCTGTGGGCAGTCCCAGGTCTGCTTAAGGAGCCTGCAGGATCACTAGACCCGACTTTTTCTGTTTTCTGAGCCAGTGTTCTGATGCAGACACTGTGGCTGATTTCATACGTCCACACTGAGGCTGCTCGTGCCAGAGATGACATCAATGGACTTTGCAGAGGTTTGATGCATTAGAAAGTCCACGCGTCTTTATAGATGAAATATCGGTGGCGAATGGTAGAGTCATGTTGATCCAATTCGCACGAGTAATCTGCAGCCAGGATTTTGAATCCTGTAGAAAACAGCCCTTAAATCATTGTGTTTGATTCGTCTCAGAACACACATGGGTGACAGATCCACTGAGTTTGTTCACACAAATAAATCACTGTTTCAGAAAATGAATCACTGAGTGTGTGACCATATTGTAGGCTCAGTGTCATGTTTGTGCTCCTCTTTGCTCATGGAAGTGTCACCGGGCTGTTAACACACAACCCCAGTGACACACACACACAATGATCGGACTAATCAAGGCTTCCCCCAGTTTCTCATGGGATCGGACCGGAGCTACATTCAGTGAGCCCGACATGGAAAACAGACGCAAGGAGGGAAAAAACCACCCAGTGTTTCCAATCTGCAAAGAGTTCTAGGTTTGCAGTATTACTGCAATTATATTATGGCAGGTCCAATTACCCATGTGAAATACAGAGAAAGTGCCTAATTCCTGGGCCGTGTGACGGCTGTGCCTCCCACATTATGAAAAAAACATAGCATGCTGTCGTTTGTTAATGAGCCCACCATTGGCCTTCAACGGGAATGAAATCTGGTGAGAACATTTGATTCCCATTTTCATTTTCATAGTCATCATCATGTTTCATCATAGGATAAAGGTGATCAGTCAACAGAGCTTGGTATTAAGCGAACAAAACGCCATAACAGAGATTCTGGACCCCCTCACTGTGGGGTCAAGACTTCAGGGGTCAAGATTAAGATTTCCTTTCATTTGTATTTTCCCACTTAGCACTTGTGCTGTTTAGCAATCTAGATAATTAGCCTATTATTTTATTGTGTTCTTATTACTAAATTATTTTAATAATTAATATAATTTAAGTAACCAACAATGGACTGAGTAAAAAGTTTAGTCTGAGTCCCAGAGATACTCAAACTTTGTTTCTTGAAAAAGCACTGCAGGTAATTTTTCTAAATGTAGGTTTTTGTTTTATTTTTCAATGCCGGGAGCAAAACACTCACAAAAGCCATTTGTTCATTGACATGACCTCTGGGCCAGCTCCTGTTCCGCTTGCTAATGCAGTCTCTCCAAGAGCTGCCTTTTCACTTGTCTTGCTGTGCATTTTTTAAATACATATATGTGTGAGAATTTAAAGTGTTTTAGCAAAGTTAAAGAACAATTCATAGCTTAGAGAAAAGCCTCCACAGCTACGATGTAATGTGATATGACCACAATATATCCACTAATATTTTCCCCATTGTAATATTTCCACGTTTTAATCTGTTTTCAATATTCAACATTTCAGGAAAAACAGACCATCTTCTGGTTTAGACTCAAAGGTTTTTGCCAAAGGTTTTTTTTTTTTGGTGCCAGTTTAATTTTTTTGGTCACTGTTTAGGTGTGTAGGGGCGGGGCTGAGAAGAGCGTGATTTCAGTACATACCGTATATTCAGCAGCATCTGATTCAAAATGTGGATCCAAAGCTCCTTTCTCCATTTGTCTATGAGATGTGGTTCACTTGCTGTTTTGAAACTCGCTGTGTATTCAGAAGCATTGCTGTTTACCAACATAACCTCGCTCTCCTCCTGCCAAAGAGATGGATGTTAGAAACTTCAGACTTTAATAACTTGCTATGAGGGTCTGGTCTTAAAAGTATGATGTTGTGATTCACTGCGACTGTAACAAGAGACAGACAGGGAACACGATGTGTGCGAAGTCTACACTGCTAAAACAAAAAACGGATTTCCAAAATACCTGAAGACAATAAACTGTTTATTGATCTAAAACCTGCAAACTTTTTATGATAACTGCAGCTCGGTGATTGTATGTAAGCAAACATTATGATTTATGGCCCCGTGCATGTCTCAGAGTCCCCGTGATGAATCACATACACCGTTCCCAGAAGACACATCGGGAGCATGATAGAGTGATTTTCTCTGCAGGAGCTGAGAGGTGTGAGAGATGGATGAGTGACAAAAGTTAACTCAAAGGGTGCGCACACACACACACACACACACACACACACACACACACACACAGAGTAGACATGGTTAGGATTCCTCAGCACGTTGCCTCCCTCTTTTGACATGTTGTGTGAGGATAAGAAACTCTCTCTTTCCACCCTTAGACCTCAGGGCAGTGACTGCTAATTTGCACAAACTCATCCAGTGACTAATTATAGTGTCAGCCTATCGGCACCCGTTCCTACATCCAGCTGTTCCCATTGTCCACTGGCCTCTGCCTATACTGACATTAGACTTTACAGTTTCTGGACCCAATGAAAAAGACCAGTCATATGCCTCTTACCTCTTACTTTATTTTCATAGATGTGGAGCTGATGGCATCAGTGCATTTAAAAATATAACTTACCTGTGTGGAATCAGGTCCTGTGATGGACTGGGGACCTGTCCAGGGTGGACCCCTGCCTTTCACCCAAAGAGAGCTGGGATAGGCTCCAGCAGATCCCTGTGACCCTGGTCAAGGAATAAGCAGGTATAGATGATGGATGGATGGATGGATGGATGGAATCATCCTGAACACATGCTGCCTGATTTGATGCAGAAATCTGAAAGAAATGGAGCCAAAGAGAAAATTAGTCTGAAAGAAATAAGCCCAGAGATACAGGACTGGAAAAGAGCGAGCGGGAGCGATGTGTCCTAAGTGAATCAGAACAATGCCATTCAGCTTTTTCAAGCACAGTTAAACATTAAATCACTTTGGGCTGGTAGAATTATGGCAGTCATCATTGAGAGGTAAAGACTGTAGGAGGTGAGCCAAGAGGATTAAAAGCATTTGTTGTTTTTCAGCATGTTGGCCCCTTTGTGCTGTCTCATTTGGTGTGATGGTGGAGGCCTGTGGTGAGAAGTTAAAGGCTCAGTCTGCGACTCTCAGTGGCCTATTCCTGCCTCATTGTGTTTGCTTCAGTGCTGCAAGCTGTGGCCTGGTGCTGGAGCCGTGTCAGCTTCATAATTCATGCATCTGACCAACTCTTCTCTCCAGCAGCTTGTGTACATGTAAACAAATGTGACAGGAGATAGAAGGAAGCCTGGGAAATAAATCTGGATGCTCCACTGTGTGGTGACCCCCCACACGATTTAGTCTGCTTCCAATCAGCAACATTCAGACCTCCTAGGACACAGCTGCATACCGCACATTATTCAACATGTTCCACTTACTCTCAGCAACTCATTTATTAACATTATCAGAAAGTGCTCGTCAGAGA
The DNA here is from genome assembly GCF_900324485.2 of Mastacembelus armatus. Taxonomy (NCBI): domain Eukaryota; kingdom Metazoa; phylum Chordata; class Actinopteri; order Synbranchiformes; family Mastacembelidae; genus Mastacembelus; species Mastacembelus armatus. The sequence goes on along the minus strand of NC_046652.1, from coordinate 16,780,648 downwards.
CTGGAGGCAGCATGCAGGGTCAGTCACAGTGCACCAGCACTAAATCATTCCTGTAGAGTTTACTCCGAACTATTAGAGCACGGCTACTGAAAGAGGATGGAGATATAGAGATGTACTACTGCCCAAGCTGCTCCAGCCTCAGGGCGAACTCCTCGCTAAATAATTGGCACATAATCCTAAATTTCTATGACTTACACAGATTGGACTGGGGGCATGAAAGGACCAAGGTACTTTCAGTGACTTCTGACAGTAAAGGGAAGATTTAACCCGCTGATCTGGGAACATCATTTCAGTTTGGGATTGTGAGATTTGAGTTAGCAACTTTCTGTTCTCAGATTCAAACATATGCGCGTGTGTGTGCTGGAAATGAATGGATGAACACAGGTTAAGAGTCTTCTGGCCATGTAGCAGGGCAGATCTGGGGGTTGATTACATACACCAACTATCCAAACAGCCACCACCTCCTCCTCCTTCTTCCTCTGTAAACAGGAGTCATTTCCAATCCAGCTGAAGCTCAGGGACAGTGGTGGGAGTCAGGGACACGAGGCGGCCAGGGAGTGTAAACGCCAGCCAAAGGGAAATGCAATCATGTACGCTATAATGAGACTCATAACTCATTGGAGTTCTCCTTGGTCTTCATTTTTAAAAAAGTTATGTTTTTTTTTTCTATCACACAAATGAGAAGCACCACCTGCCTACAGTAGAGCTTAGTATCATTGTTCCACAGAAAAACAACAGAGCCCCACACATAAGCCTCCCCACATGCCATCTATCCCCTTTGACATCCAAGAAAGACCCACAAGAACTGACTGTGCCATAAAATCTGAGGCAGGGGAGACCACCAACGCTGCAAGGCCCTTTGGAAGGCCTGTTTAGTGGTTTCTCTCCGCCGCCTTCCTACCCTCCCCAGTTAGTGGTTATTACAGACTTTTACAGCCTGGTCACATCGATCGTGCTGATGTGTGTGGAAATGAGGGAAGGTGAAAGACTATGAAAATATGAAACAAGAATCAAATTTAGATTAATCAAAGCCAAAGATTTGCTTTCATCATAAAGGCAGAAATACTTCAGGACCCCAGAACAAATGCACTGATCACTGATCTCACGTCTTCCAATAAAAAAGTCCGTTTAGATGAACGTGGCTGAATGTGGAAAACTTTCCCAAGCTCCTTGGTGCCGTATGTTTCTCACCTACACGGCACAAGAATCCCCCAGACCTGGACACTGATAAATGTGATATTTCAGCCTGTTATGATATCTGCAGCATCCTCTGGACAGCTCTCTGGTGGGAGACACACCCAGTCCATCTCAGCCAGTGGCAATTTACATTCCAGGAGATAACAGCATGGAAAATGTCTTTGTGATAGCGCTCCAAATCAGACCTGATAGCACACTACAAATACCAGACTACAAGGCAGCTTGAGTCCTTGAGTACAAGTGTAGTAGTACAGTAAAAACATCCATGTACATGCTGATTATTTCGGCCACCTGTCAGGACAGTGACATTTGGCCTAATGCACAAACTGATTTGAGGAGAGTCATGTGATCAAGCTCAAGATGACGACACGACAAAAGCATTTCTGTCCCTAACATGATCTCCTCCTGCCTGCCAGCTGCCGACCAAAACAACCTGCCTTCATGCTCTGATCTGCGGCTCAACTACTCGACTCAGAAGAAGAAGGTTTGTTGTCGCAGAGGTGGAGAGGAAAATACTTAAACAAATTGCTCTGGGACGTACAGAACTGGAGTCTTGGTTTAGCCCAAACATGAGTCCACGGAGCCAAGAATATCTCTTCAACAGGCGGCCAAGGAGTTTATCATCTCAGTAATGCTCTGTTGTGTCTCTCTGGGCATTGGCTAAAGGTCATAAAGGTCAGGGGTTAAGCTTAGCAGGGTTTCATGGGTCAGTGGTGGTGATCAGTTTGAGTGCTTGTGCAATAAGATGCTAAACTGACTGGACATTAGGAAAACAAACAGGAGCTCTTCACTAGAAACACACGTTTTTCTTCACCCTGTGCATTTGACTTATAGCACAAATAAGAGAGGAATAAACTTCAGAGCTTAACTGACCACAGACTCCACACACCCCATCACCTTCAACTTAACCTAAAACCTGTGTCTTCTTAAAGATTCCCTGCAGCTAAATGCAGAGAGTGACACACTTCTGGATTACTCCGACTCCACAGATTGCTCACACATGCTCCTGGCTGCCCGCCACATGCCTCCTCAACTCTCTTTCCCCAGCACAGGAAGCCCAGCAGACAGACGAGCGGAGCGCTGTGGTGAGGGTCTGGTAAGATAGCTACAGATCAGCAGGCCTGGTTTGAAATTAACCAGCCAAGTTCCTACTCATAACTCTGACCTTCCAAAAAAACAGCAGTCTATTAGATTACTTGTCCAACTGCAGTTCAGAGCGTTCAGGGCCAGTTTCGTGGCAAGATACAGCTCAATATGCCGAAAGCCAAAAAACTATACTGCTGATTTGGGGTATGTTAGCTTTAGATGCACCCAGAGATATTTGAGAGTTTCAGTTCTTCACTCCTCAAACCACATGCTTCCACTAAATCCTGCCATTTTTCCTGCGTCAGCTCAACTTCTCGTCTATCACATTGTTCATGAGTTAAGACGTTTGAATTTTAAAGTGCAGCCAACAGAGTCCAGTTTCTTTACTGCTTATTCATTATACATTTTTTAGAATTTTTTAAATTCCAACCCTGCACTTTATAAAACTATCCCTTACTGTTCTTTTATCCCATTGTAGATTCCCAGTCCTGGATTGTTGGGACCAAATTTAACTTCCAGAACTTGAAAATCTTACTTCTGACACACCAAAGAAGAGAAAGTTATTATCCAACCTACTGGGTACCTTATCTGCAAACTGGTAGGATGCAGAGCAAAGATGATAGAGAAACCCCCTTAGTCCTAACCAGGGTCCCAGGGACCTGCTGGAGCCTATCCCAGCTCTCTCTGGGTGAAAGGCAGGGGTCCACCCTGGACAGGTCCCCAGTCCATCACAGGGCCACATAGAGACAAACAACCTCACACACTCACACTCACTCCTATGGGCAATTTAGAGTCACCAATCAACCTGACATACATGTTTTTGGACTGTGGGAGGAAACCAGAGGACCTGGAGAAAACCCACACAAGCACAGGGAGAACATGCAAACTCCTAGTCCCCTGATGGGTTTCGAACCAGGAACATTCTTGTGAGGCAACAGAGCTAACCCCCTATACCACCGTGCTGCTCATTATTAACCACGTTTTATCTATTTTAAGAACAAAAATCTACTGACATTATATCAGTGGGAATTTTATGAGTTCAGCGATTGTCTGTGCTGTTAGTTTGTATTTGTGAGAAAGAAACATGCAGCAGTTGTTTGGTGTGTTTCTGAGCAACAATCAAGACCTATGGCACAGGCAAATAAACTAAACCAAGTCGTGGATTCACACATATCACAGTGATTACACCCACGTTTTTGTTTGTTTGTTTTGGTCTTACTGTTTAAGTCATCCAGTCTGACCGCACCACTGAAACCATCGCTTCTCAACTGGAAAGTAAGAGAAAACCCACACCACAGACAGCACCCACCCCTCCCTCCTCCAGGGACATTTAATGTGGTCACTGATATTGACTGTAGTAAGGCAGCGTCGGCCGTGTGTTTGAGTTCGCTCAGAGGACAGACTCAGTGAGCCGCCAGCTGACACAAATAACCTGAGCTGACTCCCCTTCTAGAAAAGAAGACCTGCAGTCTGTCTGGTGATTGTCCCGCTGTCTGCCTCATGTTTTGGCTGTTAGCTTTTATTTAGTCGTTTACTGTTGTCAGCCCACTCGCTCGCTCTCCCACTCTTGGGTCTGGACATCCTCAGCAGCGAGATGAGAAAAAAGATATGTTAGAAAAGAGACAGCTATTTCTTCCGTCTGTCTGTGGTACACACCCATGTTTTCATCTGCAGCACAGGGTGTTGGCCACACAGCAGGGCTCAGAGCTGTGCTCTCTCTTCGCTGACTGATACTCGCCCATTGGAACACACAGTCACTCAATTTCCCAACTAGAGAAGAGAGACGATGGCTGATAACACCACAATGAAGATCCACTTCCCGTTGGTGATATATATAGGTCAAGATAGAGAGCATCCACCGTGTGTATATTTAATACGACACAGTGAATTCTCAGTTAGAGATGCAGCTGACTTAGTCCTATTAACAGAGATTCTCTCACATTAGTGCCTGAAAAGTCTCATGTTTTATTTTCTCAACACCTATGTGCTTATTATTCAGGAGAACGGGAAACTTGTCTCTCACAGCACTGAGAACAAGAGACGTGATGCTCCCAAGTATCCAGAATATCAAAGCATTAGCATAATTACTATTTCAAGTAGAAGGGACCCAACTGCTTCCTCAGTTCTCTTCACAGTTTTCTTGCAGAAAACTTCAAAAGGCCTTCTGTCACTGTTCTTTTTATAACCCAGCAGTTAGACAAAAGGAGCATGAACCAAACCCAGGATGTTAACACAAAAACAGGCTAGGCGGTCGAAGGCAAGAGCCATGGATCTGACAAATCTGTCGGATCCATCACGCAGTCAGAGACCGGATTACTCGTAGCTCTCAGGGTTCCCAGAGGAGCATGAGCGAGATGGAAGAGGAATTGTTTTGTGGTCTTTTCTGTTTTTATGTAACGGTGGTCATTATTCTGCCAGGGCTGGAAAGCCTATTAAGATTCAGCTCATCATGGCTGAACATTTTCTGAATGAGTGAAGGAGGAAAGTGAGATAATGAACAGATTTTATTTGGGTTAAGATAAATATTCTCTGTGCCTGTGGCTGCTGTAGCACACAGGATCCAGTGAAGACTGCAGTTTTTATTCCTCCGTCACCTTCTCGACAGTAATGGTCCCTTCTCTAATTTGATGATATAGTCAAATTTTAGCTAATTGCTTCTGGACTCACTTCAGATGCAAGACTGGAAGTTTCAATGGCAGTAAAACAGCTTTACTCCTGAGCTGTCCAATCCTAAGAGACATCAACATTCCCATTTTTGGAACATTTCTCTCACTGCTTGAGATTTCTCTCCCCCTGCAATAATAGCGCCCACTGGAAATGTTGCACCATCAGCTGTTTATCTCAGGAAATCAATCCTATTATTTGCATAATGGCAGTGGATAGAAATGTACATTAATGTGCATTTCCTTTGCCAACTGTCTCAAAAAGAGTTGCAGACAGAAACAATCCACTAATAACTGCTGTCAGCTCCTGCTTATCCAACCCTGCTTCTCATCCTCCCCAGAAAAAGGGGAAGGGATGGGAAGAATAAAGGCGTTATAGTGGGTCAAGCCCAGCTGCACATGCCCCAAATGCCTATTTAATCAAAAGAAAATAAACCTGGCCAAATTCACATATTGGTGTCTGCACAAGTTCATTTGCCCTGCTGATGGGAGAATTGAAACCTGCTGTTTGAGCGTGAAGGATTCTGGCCCCTGCTACCTAAACACAGCAGAGGAAGCCACGCCTCGCGCTCGGATCCTATGTTATCTTTAAAAAAAAGCACAAATATGACTCTTGGTCCACAGACTTAATGCAAACGCTGAATAGTTTCATAGAACTGCTTTTTCTCTATATTCAATATCTCCATATCTGAAAATAACCATGTTTCTGTGCAGTAACAAATGAGCTTTCAGCACATTTTAATACAGAGAGAAAAGCCACTTTCAGGGACTCATATCTGCCTCCACATTATTCATGCACCTTCTCTTCGGGGCCATCTGTGAACCACAGAGTATCTGAGGCTGGAAGTTTTCACTGAAAATAATAATAATAATGAAATAATGTTGTCTCTTCCTGTCCTCTCCATTATTCCAGACAGGGATATCACGTTACCATAATGAAAGACTGTTGAGGAAAGGCCTGTGTCGTTTGGGCTCCCAGTCAGGTTCAATCCCTGCTCCCACTTCTGGTCTAATCTCAGTCGCTCTTTTTTCTTCTTACTCCCCTTTTTCCATCTAACAATCTCCATCCTGCTGACAGCAGAAATGCATCACACCAACATTTCCCTCCTCATAGCTTCCACACTATAATGAAGAATAAAGGTAAAGCCACTCAGCAGATAGATATTCTCTCTTATGAATCTACACAAAAACAAATGAATATTTTGTTTTCTACTTATAGACTAGATGTAGACTAGATGTAGGCCTGCAGGTGTGAATGTGAGTGTTTGTGTGTGACTGGTGACGTGTCCATGGTGTCACCTGCCTGTTGCCCAGTATCAGCTGGGACTGGCTCCAAACCCATACTGGGCTCGTGAACTGGCCTAAGTGGTATAGATGAAGGGGTTCAGTGTCGTGCATGTGTATGAGTCCACACTCTCACTCACTTCTACAGCTCCCTCCAGTTTTATGGAACATTTTAACAACTTAAGCTCATTGTTTTGTTTCTAACAGCCCACAGCTTTTCTTTCCGCCATTATTTCCAGATGCAGCTATTTTCAGTGAAAAAGGAAGAATTAGTAAATAAATAGTTTAGTGACTAGGTGGCAAATATTGCATTTATTTGTATTTAATTATTTATTTGGACAAAAACACGACTGAAAACAATGTTATGTTGTTTTTGCTAAAACATATTACCCAATCAGCTTTATACGTCTATAACACACTGTCTATAGACATTGAGCTTTTTCTACAAACAGATGTCTATGTCGAATTAAACTAATAGATTTAAAAGATCCTGTGGTCATATAAAAATATGCAAAAGAGCTTTAATAATGAAAATAAGCATTGATTTCTTTGGAGGGCAACCTAAAAAGAAAGAGTAATGCCAAGCTAAACAATGGACACTGACAGAAAGCGAATCTCCTAGAGAATGTCAGGTCAACCAGTCTATCAACCAATAAACCAGGCAGTCACCCATGTTAGTGGGCCACTGTAAATGCTCTTTAATGAGCTTAGGAGCCTGGGATCCAGGAAGCATTGCCCCTTTCCACTGTCTCTAATAAGAACATGTCCCAGGCTGACAACAGCATCATTAGCCAAATCTCCACAGGAAGCTGATAAGTTTTATTATGTAAGAGGAACCATGGCCAGTTTAATTGGAGTCAAAGAAGACTGTGGCATAAATAAGCGAGAACAGACAGAAAGCTGTGTTTTTCTCTGCCTTTTGTGTTGTTCTCCCCGGTCCTGAGGAAATCAAAGGTGGAGGCAAAGTGAGAGAACGATAAAAAAAAATGTTTGCTCCCTTTCTCTGATTGCTGCACAGCTAACCCCAGTCCTGTTGTGCTGCTGCCGGGCGTCAGGCCCAGTTTGAGATGAGGGGGTGTGAGGTATTGTCAGATGTTTTAGGAATTAGGATAACTAAGAATGAAGACCTCTGCAGCTAGTTCAGGATCCATATTTCTCCAACCTCTCAATGCAGTGCAAGAGAACAGGATCTGCACTGCAGATTTAGCAGCAGCAAAGACATATATGTGACACAGACCTGTCATATGATGACGGGAGACACAGCACTATGGACCGACCCCTCTCTTTAGACGGACAGATGCGACACTGTGTTGTGGCTGTAGCTAAACGTTGGGTCTCGTCAACAATCTACAGACACAATACTGATCTGTGTGTGGCTGCCAGCACGAGCCACTCAGGAAACACAGAGCGGTCTTTGTGGCTTCCACCCTCACGTCCAGATTGTCCTGAACTGGGCCCACTACCCTAAGTGCTTGTTTCCATCCAGCCCTTGTACCAACTCTGAAAACCTGCAGTGATTCGACATCGCCTTATCATTTTAAGTGTTTAATGCTTTTAAAGAAGTTAGCAAGTTAAACGTGCTGTTAAAAACAGTCAGGGTGAAGAGATCCACAGCCAGGCTGGACTAGAGCAGCAGGGTCCAGATTCTAAAAGGACGAATGTCTGGTTAACTAACAAATACAGTACTGAGCAGAAGTTTTAGCCACTTTAGATGTTTTAGATTCTTATCACACACCAACATCAGGTGTTTGTTTGGTCCCAGGTTCATTGTGCAGGACAACATGTCCATGAAGAACTCTTTTCAGGGACAAGAAGAACCAGGAGTCCTACAGCAGATGGTCTGATCCCCACAGACCTGATCTGACATGACAAGTCTCTCAAAGCATGTGGGCCTATTACAGGACTGATGTCCAGGAGCAGAGAGGTTTTTACAGGGACAGGTTCCTAGCCTACAGCACCTGGTACCCCAGTCCAGCCTGCTGTCCAAATACTAAGCAGGCCTGACCCTACTTCCCCCCCAAGGAGTCATAAGAACTCCTTTCTGGTCTTGCGGTCCTTAGTATTAACTGTACCATTGCTGAGCCGATTTCATTTGATATTGAGTTTCTTTCCACCACATCCCACCAACATTACCTTCGTTAGCTACGACGTGCCGCTACTGATTGAAGCAAACTGAACAAAAGGCCCTTCCAGGCCAAAGCTGGCATTAGTGGACTAGTGAGGCACTTTAGTTATGACTAATGTTCCATAAAGCTCAAATTACCCCCAAATTAAAATCATATTCATTCAACACAGATGTAAAAATCATGCTAATGCTACCAAAACAAATGTGTATAAATTTTTGATAGCAGTAGGAAACTCACATGTTAATCTAATTTTAGTTCTTCGGCTGCTTTAATGCTCTCCATCTCAAAGAGCCAAAGACCCCGGTCTTTGTGTGTCCCTGTCTCAGACTCTTCAATCAGTGTGTAGCTAACACAAGGTCCTCAATGACCACCAGTTCAAAGAGAACATGCTTCTCATAACCTTCAGTAGATGGCAGAAGGGGCTAATTTACAGATTTTGAATACAGAGTTTAGAAAAGTTTGAAGTAAGATGCAGTTTCTCCAAAGGTCTGACTTTGTGGTTTTGTGCTGTAAAATAAAACAAAGGACATTAAATTGGAAACTTTTTGCCCAACTTCTGATTTCCCTCTGTCCTGACTGTAGCTCTAATGAGTAATTTGTGATCTTTAATGGTGTTGAGATGTCGTGTAGATAGTTCTCCTTCCTTTTAACATGCCCTACTAGTCACATCTGTCTCAACAAGTCTCTGTACACCAAGAGCAGCACAAGGCTTGTTTTCAGTCTGTCTCACTTAACGTCTGCTGCTCTCTTATGCACAGACCTCCAATTTGTACTTAGTGGAACGCAGTGAGGTGAAAAAAAAACACACGAGCATTTCAGGAATTCGCCAGCTACCTACAAGTCACATCTGAAATTAATTGGGCGTGGAGCCGCAGAGGGGGAAAATACTTTCCGGAGAAGTAAAACGTGTGGAAGCTAAAGTTTGCATCGCAGGAGCAATACTGCTGAAGAAGAACAACATGTTTTTACTGAGGGATAATAAATGCTGAAGCTTTGACTGGAAAAATAATAGAAACTGCTGGGAGCCAAAGGAACCCAGAGAAGCCAGTCTGGCCTGACCATTTTGAAAATGATTATAATAAAACAAAAAGGAGTAAGAGCTAAACTCTACAGGATGCTAGCAGCTCTTGAGGCGACACACCTCGACTGATCAAAAGCATAATGTTCAGCTGTTCACATTTCCTTCCTGTTAGCATGCTAACATTTGCCATTTGGCACTAACCACAGCTTTACAGCTTAGTGTGATATCACAGGCAGTACATGCATTTGGCCATAAATCAGCTTTAGATCAAATAAAATGTTGGCCAAGGCTGATGGTGCAGTTCATACATTCATATAACATGGATATGTGTACCAAATGTTATGGCGATCCAACTAATAGTTGCTGGAGAAAGCTCAAAATGTCAACATCCTCAAAAAATAAAGCAATCTAAGAGCAATGCAACCACATGTAAACAAATCCAGTGTTCAGGTGCTGAGAAACCAGGTGGTCTAACGTTCTAGGTGTATGTACGAAATGTCAAAATGTCAGCGATCTGAGAGGGGAGACAATCTACACACAATCTAGCACAAAAGCTTCAGCTGAAGAAATACATATTTCTGAACACTGTACATTAAACTGTGTTAAAAAGTGCATGTGATGGTATAAACCCAGCACTTTGGGTTCTGTGGACTTTGTGTCCCAGGGTAAAGAAACATAGGAGAGCTTGGTGGAGCGCTGTGTTTCCATGGATTCCCACCCATGTCCTGATGGCAGGGGTACAATGGCCATGTGTCTTACATGTGACACCCATGTGACAGCTCATCTTCTGTCACAGCATGCAGTCACGTACTCAAGAGGGGCCTGATCTGGACAGTGCTGAATGCAAGTAGCTGTATCCCCGTCCAGAGTGAGTGTAGAAACCACCACGGTTGCCGACACCGAGAGGCTTCATTTTCCAGTAATTACGTGCCAGACCCCAATCGGACAGTGACGAATCCTACACCTTAGTGGTCCTATTGGTAGGTTCTGTACATCACAGGTGTTTCTACACGGTAAAACACATCATGTACAACAGTTTACCCCATGTTTCCACTGGAGACACACAGGTAATCTGCATTTCGACCCTTGCTGGGGACAATTGGTGGAACTGCAAGAGGAAGTGATTTGAGGAGTACTTTCTCCACATGGCTCACAGGTCTTTGTGAAGTTGGTGGAGGTAAGTAGAAGGAATGGCATAGTGATCTGTGAGCTTGATAAAAACCGCTGATTAGGCCTTCCCTTTAAATGTGTGCTCCTGAAGGGAAAAGTCTCTTTTGCTTGAATGCTAACAGCAAGAGGTTACTCAAAGCATTAACATTTTAGGGGCATTTTCACTCAAATGCCTGCCAAGAGCCTTTTTCCTACTTTTCCCACTCAACGTTTTTCTTCAAATGCCTTCCATGTTTTTCAAACCCTCAGGCCACATTTTTACATTTTTGCAGGCTTTGAAGGAGCAGCAGCAGCCAAGAGAAAGTCAGAAACATACTCTAGCCATCACCCTGCTCTGGACTTCTAAAGCTCTGGGCTTCCTGCATGAGGGCATCTAACATTTTGAACTTTCCACTACTTCTCCTAATGAATCTGTGCAGGTCAGTGATGGTTAGCCAAACATCACCTCAGTCACTTTCAATCTTAGGGTTTCTATCACCGAGAAACAAGCCAATAAAACCTTGTGGTTGTTAGGATGAGCTACAAAATGTGATTAACCCTGACACTGACCTGTAGCAAACCTCCAGGGGGACACAGTTCCTATTTATTTCACTGCCCCATAAACTGTTCAGTAAATGGGAGTAAGTGACATAAGAGGTCTATAAGTCTAAAAACAGTACGGCACGTTATTGACTACTAAACACAAAGACGATTCACAACGTCCCCCAAAAACTGCACTCTATAGTAAAATTACTGCAAAAACTGCAACTTGACTCATAGACAAGACATTTAAAATGCAGTAATTCTAATGTAACCATTAATGTTATCTAACTAATTATCATCATAGAAGTAATACATGTAATATAATCATCCATACACTATAGTATAAAGTAGACAGATTATTTTGGCTGGAGAGATAGCTGGTTAGCTAAAACGTCAGTGATTATGTTCATGGGGGACCCAGACACTTTTTTTTTTTTTTTTTTTAAATGTACTACTTCAGAACAGAAACTGACAACACTGGCTGGTTGATTGTCCTGTTATTTACCACAGATACTTGTTCCTTTCTCATTTCATAATAAGGGAAACTGAAGTACAGTGTCTGACAATTGTTACTTTAACATAGGAGCCTATTACACATTAGCTTTCCGGCAAAATGCTTTTGCTACTGATATACTGCAGCTGTACACAGCAAGGACGCGTTTAGTTGTAATTGCTTTAGGGAAGACTTACGATGAATGTTGGCTTCTGTTACACAGCTATAGCTGAAAAGGCTGGTCTGTGTTTTTCAGGTGAAACAGCCACAAAATGGATGTTTCACATAAGGAATTAATCAGCTACTGAGAGATAAAGCAGTAAAATGTAAAAACAACTTTAAGTTAATTACTAAATTAAGGTAAATGGGGAAAAAGCAAAAACATTTTCTCCTTAATTAACCATCTATTGGGAGACTGGAAAAGGGATACAGGCAAAAAGTAAAACATTTTGTTTTGGTGCATACCATGATACCATTTGTCAGTCTTGAGGCCTCTAACCAGCCCCAGTGTATCTGGTTGTGAAAAAATAAAAACTATACTCATGCATAGTTATGTAGTAAACAGCTTTTAGTATTTACACTGTTATTTGAATGAAAATAACCTTTAAGTCTACAGTCTGACAGTATCACCTTTAATTACAACAGCAAAAGTTTATCAACAGTAAACACCATCTTATGTTTTAATAAGATACAGTGGCACCTACAGGCCTCAGCGGCACCCTCCAGTGTTCATGGAGAGAACTACTTTCCAGTAGATGAAGGTGCTTCTGCTCCACTCACCTCCTCGCTGACACGACTAACCCAAGAGCCTCAGATCCAGTAACCGTGACAAGATGGAGTTTTTTTTTTTCCAAAGAGTCTTAGCTCTTATTAGGCTGATTTTTATTCTTCAGTGATTCTAACAAACTCTTTATTCTCTCACTTGCAGGCTCTTGTCTCCTTTTCTTGCGACTTTTGATCCCTGCAACCTGCGAGGGAAGGAGGAGAGCGGCTAGTCCCCAAGATGTGGGAGTGTCACCCCCACTGCCACCTCTGGGCGTGTTGGTTTCACTCTGCTGGAGCAGCCAGGAGCTCTCCTGACACAAAGCCACAAAGCGTTCTAGCTGTGTGGCGTTGACGTTCTTACTAACATTCAGAGATGTTTCGAACGGGTTCTGTATGTGAAGTGGTGCCACCTCTGGCTTGTTCTGCTCTTTTCCCTGCAGAGTGAGAAGAGAACAATGTTGGCAGGTGAAAACATCAGTGAGGCACATGGACGACAAATTAATCAGAAAGGTATAAAAGAAGAACAGGCAGCCTGTAGTCCACATCTAGGGTTATCAGACTATTGAGTCCCGGCTCTGCGGTGGCATCTCGACGGCACAATGTCACTCGACAGTTTAGCAGTTTACACATACTTCATCCATGTAGCTAGTTTTGTTTGTAGGAGACGTATTTATTAGTCAGGTTTGTTTTGATGAGGTGATGGACTAATTTAGATTTAAGGTTGTATCATGATCACTCCAGGATGGGTGAAGTGTTGCTTGAACCCATTTGGCTGTGGAGAGTTTCCACACCTCTCCTAGTCACCTCAACTTACCAGTTATTGTGCACGTTTTCTGCCTTGTCCGTGATCAACCACCTATGTGCATCCAAGACATGGACTCACTGCTCTCACAGTTTACTGCGAACAGCATATATGAAAAGATTCACGCACAATGCTGACACAGTGATATGAAGAGCAGCACTGTGCAGGATACGCAGTGATTTCATAAAGACTCAGTTTGAGGTGTTAAAGATGATTTGACCTTAGAACAATGGCGCAAATTATTGTTTATAATGTAGAATTTTACTGAATCGAGGTTAGTAGTTTCACTTTGAGTAGAATTAACAATGAATCTGATTTCAAATTAGTTATACGTGGATTAATTGTTAAATAATTGTGATCATCCACTTTACTGAAGATTCGGTGCATAATTCTCATACACTACGATCATGAAAACAAACTGCATGTAAATGTTCTTCCACTCACATTCACCATAACATGAAAAAGGTGCCTTAAGCCTCAGTTCATGTGCAGAAGATTATAGTCAGTTGTGTTCAAACCTCTTGTACTGAATCAAAATGAAGAGTTTGGTCCAGAACACAACAAAAAGAGTGTGCAGTTAGCGTTACTGGACTCACACTCAGGGTTGTTTTCACCAGTCATGACTGCACTGGGTTTGATGGGAGACAGGCACCAGTTGGTTGGGGATGTTTCACCTACATGTATAATATATTATGTAATAAAAACTGCTGTTACACAGACAGGCACTCAAAGGGTTAATTGTTATCTGCGATGGGTTTGTTTACCCGAATGATTATAGTTAATGACGCTAAGTGCTCACACTCTCAGCAACTTCAGCAAATGAAAGCAGCTCAGGAGAAAAACAACTTCCCACTGTGTTTTACATGAATATAGAGTTAATGTTCTACGTATGTATCTGCGAGTCGGCATGACCTTACCTTCCTGATATTTATGGACATCTTGTTGAACGCAAAAACGGCATAGAACTCAAAAAATTCACGCAGCAGTTGCTCTACAACAAGAAAAGAAAAGTTTTATTAGGTTGAAGGGCTGAAACATTATTGATCAAAATGAAGCCCTATAGCTCTAATTCTATGCTCTTATGCTCACCCAGCGTTTCTGTGTTGGTCTGGACCTGGATCTTGCTGAAGTCGCTAACAAACGTGCAGTCATTCCCTTCAATCATGCTCTTGTCCATGGGACCTTGTGGGACAGGAGGAATACAAGATAAATGACTTCCTTCACATGGCCATGACAGGCATAAACATGACCCAGGTGGAGGTGCATTAGTGTCACTATTACCTCTCCAGCTGGTGTAAGGGAGTGTACATCCTATGCTGTGCCCTTGTTACTACTCTCCTTCACCACACTGAGGCTGGTGGGTGGGTGGGTGTGTGTGTGTGTGTGTTACACAGCTGTTTAAATAGCTGCCTGCTCAGAAGAGGCAGGGTCATCAACCTTTACAGAGTGATGGCTCTTGGATTGTCCTGTAAACCCTCTGTGTGTGACGGGGGGAGAATTGCTTTTCGAAGGCAATTATCAGACAGCGAAGGTGACAGAGAGGACTATATATACACAGAGGAAGGTTTGTCCTTAAGTCACCTACAGGGCCGTAATTAAAGTCACTGGGATTCTGGAAAACAAAAAACCTGCTTTTCGTTACTTTGGTTGGTTATTTTGAAAGTCAAATCATATAAATTAGATGATAACACAAGAGGAGTTATTCATAAAAACCTAATAAAAATGAAGACCACTCCTCTTATTGAACAGAAAAACAGAACAGTCAGATGTGGATTATTAAATATCAGGTCTCTTTCATCTAAATCTCTGTTAGTAAATGATTTGGTAACTGATCACCAAATTGACTCACTCTATCTCACTGAAACTTAGTTACAGCAGGATGAATATGTCAGTCTGAATGAATCAACCAGACTTCCTGTCTGGTTTAGTGCTTAGTTCAGGTAAAGTCATTATAGTGGGAGATTTTAACATTCATGTAGATGTTGAAAATAACAGCCTCAGCACTGCATTTAATTCAATATTAGATTCAATTGGTTTCATTCAAAATGTTAATAAACCCACCCACTGTTTCAATCACACCCTTGATCTTGTTCTGATTTATGGCATCGAAATTGAACATTTAATAGTTTTTCCCAAAACCCTGTTTTGTCAGATCATTCTTTAATAACTTTTGAATTTGTACCTGCAAGGTCTCTGAGGAGGTCCAGTGTAGGGATGATGGGAGGGTTCCTCCTCTGCAGGAAGAACAGCACCATAACAGTGAGGGAAAAGTTAGTGATCCAGGCCCCGGGGATGCTGCTCGTGATGCTGTGTGTTCGGGCCCAGCAGCGAACAGTAAATACAAGGTGTCGCACCCGTGGGTCCAGCTCTCCATAAAGGTAGAGCAGCTCTGTACTCTTCATTGCCACCCTGTGAAGAAGACACATGATTTTTACTACTGCTAACCACACTGCTGTGTGTTTTGGTGAGGATACTGTTTGACTGTGAGCTTTGACTAACAAAGTGTTGTAAAAAGAATCACTGGGAAGTTTTTATTTCCCTGGATGACCATAAAAATATGATTCATCTTTACTTTTTGCAGCCAATTACTGGAGGACATGCTGTCACATGACATTGTTAGAATAAAAATGTCAATTATGGAAAACAGGCACCTAATTGAAGAAAACAATAAACAGTAATTTCCAATGCTTGTTTTTAAACTAATCACTTTTGAGATCATGTTTTCTAGAAGCTGAGAAATGGTAACTGGACTTCTAATAATTGAGCCACAATATTTCACCATCCAAGTGGCTTCTTCAGTCTGTGAAGGATCTTCTAAATAATTTCACCTGGATGACTGAGAGTCTTGATATCATGTTATCATTAAACATCATTAATGTGTTGATGGGAAATACAAACAAAATTGCCTCATCCACTGTGTCTAGAGACCCACGATTATAAAACTATTAAATCAGCACAGCTCCTGACAAAGGTTAAAACAAAAATTTATTTATGCATTTATGCATCCTCCTAATGAAATAATGTAGCATGCTAACCAAAACTGCACTGAGACCAGCTGGGCTCGTCTACATGATTGGTTTTTAAGGTACCTTAAGTTTTTACAAATCTGGAGTAACTGCATTATGCACCTTCGACATGAAACAACCCTGAAAAAGTTTTAAAACATTTGTCTTAGAATTTAACGATATAAAGGCAGGACAAGACAAAGGCATGTCCTTGTTTTTGTCTTTAAAAGTTGCTGTAGATGATGTTAATTCTGATTGTTGTGAATTTGTAAGGCTGCTGTGTTGGCCAGGTCCCCCTTAAACAAGGCAGTATACAAAAGCCACCACTAGAGAGCAGCCTTCACTTTGGCATAGTGACTGACTCAAAGGTTTCAAAGTTTCATACACATATACATATATATATATATACACACACACACACACACACACACACACAAATGTTGTTTTGTTGTTGACATTCACACACCTCAATGGCAGAAAAGTGCTGTGCTCCAAAGATCTTGGCACATGATATGAGCAAAATTCCCCTCACATCTACCCACACCAAGTGGTTTGACACCATTTCCTTTGAACCTGCAGTGCAGTTTTCAGTACATTAGCAGGCCTCTACATATTTGTGTTGATATCACCAAACACCACAGTTCCTTCAAGGTAGGAAGGAAAGAAGTGAGAAACAAGCAAGCCCCCTCTGTGGCCCTCCTCTTCATTTTCATTGTGGTTTGCCTGCAAGTGAACCATCGTAATGTTTCCTGCCAGAGTCAGGTTTCTGTTGGGGCTTTTGGTTAAAGAAACTATTCAGGACAAAACAGAAGTCGCAGTTTCACTGAAGCAAGAGGTCTGTGACCAACTCGAACTGACATTTCAGACTAGTCCACTATATGAAACTGACCCACTCATTACTCAAACCCTGCCACACCAGAGCTACGTCAAAAGCCTGTCAGACATGCACGTCTTCCCATTAAACTGGCAGCATCTAAATGTCAACTCATCAACACTGTTGGGTAAAAATATGTGAAAGGCGAGTGTGAACTGCATATAGTCTCTTTGAATATGGCGAGTGGACATATAGCCTTAAATACACAGCATGTGCACAGGGTGAATACCTGTTGTTGGCGGTGAGGTCACACTGAAATCCAGAAGGCTGGTGGGAGAATCGGACTAGGGGACATCGTGCATTGAGAATCTTCTGCACCCCAACGCATCCAGGCCCAAACTGATCCACACACTCCCCAATGACTGACAAGATGCTCTGTGTGACGGCCCGCTCCGAGTTCGCCCTTTTCGTCTGATACTCCAGGAACAGACCTGAGTTTGGCTAAAAAAAAAAAAAAAGTAGTTTTGAGATATTTAATGACTGTACACGACGCCCTTCTTGTTATTTAGTGGATTAAATCAACTTTTTTATATTTATATACATTTTATGTTTCGAAATTATCAGTGCACTTTGTATTATCACTCCAACCATCCCTCTATTGAACATTAGACAACATAAGCAGTATACAAATATCGATCGACTGGTTTATGACAAACTGCAACGGTTTTGTATGGTGGTATAAGGAGATGCTGGTGTAGCATCGGCACAAATGAAGCTTTCTGTAAAGAAATTTAATAGTCTTACAATTTTACTCAATAAATACACTTCACATCTTTATACAGCAGCCTCCACAGGAGCAACTCTAGTAATTGGCAAATATAAGAACGACTTACACCTGTTTACAACAGCATTAGTGCATGTTATCACCCATTTTATTAGAACGTACATTTATATACTGCTTACACATGTTTAACAGGGATTAAAATACAGTGTTACAACAAGTTCATTAAATATTATCTACATCAGAATTTCCTTTCAAAACCTTTAGCTGAGCTTCAGTGATTAATTCAAATCCAAACGGCAGCTGATACCCACAAGACATCTGGGTTTGCATCATTTTATGTAGAAATCTCACGCTGGTGGTTTGATGGCGGCTCTTTGTTTTCAGAAATGAACAAACACCTACTGATGATCTAGCATCTTTACCTTCTGTGCACTGATGCCGTCCAGGTCGAGAAACATGTCCAGGTCGCAGCCCAGCTTCCCAAAGCCGTTTATCGATGAGCCAAACGGCTTGATGGTGCATTCTGGAAAATAAGCAGCAGCGATGTCCTTCAGCAAAGAGCAGACCAGAAACCGCAGCCTGGAGTTCTCCTCTGTCAGCTGATAGGCTTCTGTCAGAGAGGTGATCTGTTGGTCTATCTGAGGGGACATAAGGAAGCAGGACACAGTTCAGTTCGGACTGGTTCACATATGTATACGTCTTTAAACTTAAACCCAAGTCATTCTGGGTGTGACACTCACACGTTCCTCTCTGGACAGTCTCTTTATGAGCTCATTGATAGGAATGGTGATCTGTGGTTGGCACTTCTGGCCTGGCCGCTGGTTTGGGGAGTCTGCTGAGCCAAGGTTCCTCAGTGATAGCAATCTGGATTTAAAAGGCACCGTGGATTCATGGTTGACACTGGGCATAGTGGCCGCTTCGAGTAACGAGGCAACGCTCTCACGGTTGGCAAACTCGACTACAGCGTACATGCCCTGGACAACAAAACAATAATGTCACCACCCAACATGAACGTGTGTGCAGTATAACTGTTCTCAGACATGCAGGGATCTCTGCTTACATAGCTTTCATAAAAGAAGTATTTCTTTACGTCTCCATGCCTTGATAAATACTTGAGGAACTTTTTCTCTGTTCTGGAGTGGCAGCTGATGAGAACAGATCTGTCTGCTTGTTCTTGTCTGTCCTGCTGGACGGCATAAAATGATTTGCATCCCTCCTTTTTCTCTGAGGACAGAAAATATGACAACACTTTTAATTCTTCATTCATTTATTGTCACTGCTCACATCTGTATTTACCATAAACTTTATATTAGCCATGAGAGTAGTACATTTACTCAGGTCCTTCTCTCTGAAATAGTTGATATAGTGTAAATATTTGATGAGCCCAGGCTAAAACAGAGCCAGTAAACCCGAGACAGCGTCTTCAATCTCACCGCTTTCATCGTTTCCACCACTTTCTGGATCAGCAGCAACGTTTGCTCCGACGCTCCTGTTCACCTGGACGTGGCCTTTCTCCAGGTGTTTCACCAGGATGCCGCTTCTCCTCATGTGTGACCTGCAAACTGCAGAGGACCACGCCATTGCTGCTCGAAAGAAAGACCAGACTGCGCATGCGCGCGGCTTATGGCTACGGCGGCCGACGGGGGACATTGTCTCGGTAAAAAATAAAGGCGATAAATACCTTTTCTGGGAGGTGACACCTGCTTATACGGGGCTTATAAAGGTACAGCTATAGTTTACATTTGTCTTATGGTCTCTGTTACTTGTTTATTAAAGCCACACAGCAACAACACGAAGAAGGAAAACATCATGTGGACTGTGGTGCCCCGTTTCAACACTTAGTCCACCAGGAGGGGAAAACGAAACCTAGAGCAAGTAAAGCGCTGCTACCTGACATTAAACCATCCTCCACCTACGTGCTGGCCGACTTCCCCTTTATACTTCCTCCTAAACACAGTCCGGACTCAACCAGACGCTTCACGAGAACTGCGATGGACTGTCAGGACTCCAGATAAGCTTCTACCTAAACATTAAGGCAAGTACGACGTGTTTTCCCCTTTGCTGAAACTCTTATGATGTTATCACAAATAAGCTGCTGGAATTAAAAAGTAATACCAAGGCCTTGCTATAATTATTTTATAATATGTTACATTTCTATTTTTAGCTCATCAGTGATTTTTTTAAAATGTATTTATTAGCAAATAAATGTTCTGCACTGTGACTGTTTATTTCATGTGATTCAGTCTTTCCTGGGGGGCTTCCCAGTTTTACTGTGAAACTCCCTTGGTTTGCTTGGAAAACAATCATTAAGTGCCTGTGAGAGCAAAGCATCAGTTCTTCAGTCTGTCCTGTGACACTTACATAGTTCCTGTCTGAACCAAACAGAAAGAATCTGTCAATAATGAGTTCTCCTGATGTTTTCATTTAGAGTGAACAGGCGGGTCAGACATCAAGATGAATTACAAGTACGACAATGGACTGGAACTGCTGTTGGCTCACATGAATATCGAGGATATTATCAACGCTGCAGATACTCTGTACCAGCTTGAGGAAGAGGAAGCGGGAGGCTTGTCGTTCGAGGAGGAAGGTCTCTCCCAGGAACAGATGAATGAGAATGTGGAGCCAGTCTGCGCAAGGAGGGAGCAGAAAGATTATGCTGAAGGCTTTGGAGGTGTTCGGTACGGGACAGTGATGGACCTTCTGTCTTTTGTCAACCTGCTTTCCAACATGCAGGCAGAAGCCCCTCAGCACAAGGCTCAGGAGATAGGAGTCCTGCTGAAAAAGGTGAGCGAGACTAAATGGTTTGTGCAGGACAATTTGCCTTTAATTATGTTTACATGTCGCTGTGATTAGCCTAAACAAACTTGAAGTATTTCCCAAACGTTCTTTGCAGAAGGACATGGCTGTAAAACAAGGACGCTATCAGATCAACGTGGACGTACTGCTGTTTCCATGGAAACTGACCTACAAGGATCGTGGCTCTGGCCTCGTTCCCAAGGGCTCGTTTGGGAAAGTCCATCTGGCTCAGGACACCACCACCAGGAAGAGAATGGCTTGCAAACTGGTAAGTCCTGCTCAGCAGCAACTGGAATCCAGGCTGTGCTGACTTCCCAGAACTCTGGCTCTAAGGTGCCAAATAATTCTGCTCACAAATCAACCAAACCCAGTGTGTTTGCGATAATGTCAGCATGACATTTGGCTTGTTTACCCTTTATGCAAAAGAGGAAGAGCATGTTTAAAAGAAGAACAAGATTTTTTCTAACAAACTTACACAAATGACGACTGCAAGGATGGAAATTACTTACAACTCATTTCTTACAAGTCCTGGATGATTGAAGCTTTACCTCATATCTGCACAAAGAGCGTACAGAATAGATCAGCTATAACATGCTAATGACTGAACTTTTAAAATACAGGCAGCTATATTTTATTCATTTGTTAGTTAGGGCTATAGCTGTTCCCCCACTTTTAGTAGTTCAAGCTCCACTAATACCAATGCAATGTTTTTATGCTAAATTTGAAGCTACTGCTTAGATGCAGCCAAGCACCAACCTTAAACATCTAGACCTCACTCCTCGGCCTCTACAAAAATCAAAGTGTAAACTAAAGTCTCCAATGGTAAACTCACACTGGCAGTGGGGAGGAAGGATCTCCTGTATGGTTCAGTCCTGCAGCTGCTTCTCTGCTCCATCAGGATGTTGTGAAGGGGATGGTCAGTGTGTTCCAGGATGGACTCTACCTTTGTCTGTGAGCGTCTCTCCACCACAGCCTCCAGTGGGTCCAGCCTCGTTCCGGTCACTAAACCAGCTGCTTAAATAGAGGGGAGACGAGTGTCTGAGGCTAAGAGTATAGTATAGTTATAGTATATTCTGTAGTATTAGCATTTTAGACCAAACAGTTTCAAGGATTCACTACTACAAACTATCTAATCGAGGAATGGACTCGAGATTAACACTTCCAATAGGAACACTGAAGTAACACAAACTGGCTGATGTTGCCTCGAAAAGTTTCATGTTTTGGCTTTGATCCCTCAAGATCTTTCTGAATTTTCTTCGTTGTCTCGTCACCCTCGCAGGTCCCCATGGAGAACTTCAAAGCAGCTGATGTGGAGTTTCAGGCCCGGTTTCAACATGAGAACATAGCTGAATTTTATGGCGCCCTGCTATGGGACCGGAACATCCACCTGTTCATGGAAGCCGGAGAGGGAGGCTCAGTACTTGAGAAGCTGGACAGTTGTGGGCCCATGAGGGAATTTGAGATTATTTGGGTGACCAAACACGTCCTGCGGGGTCTAGAGTACCTGCACTCTCAGAATGTCATCCATCATGACATTAAACGTAAGAACAAACTATTTTAGTGCATTGGACTAAGCTGGTTCTCACATTTGCTCCACATTCACTGGCCTTCACTGCAAAAACAGTGCACTCCAGTTTACCACGTCTAAGAAACCACAAAGTAGTCCTAAATATATTAAGTACCAAGCCCACAGAGCAAAGCATACACAGTAAAAATACAGTACACAGTAGCTTCTGTGACGGAAAAGGCTACAACAGCTATAAATGACATCTTTTTTCTTTTTTTAGCCAGCAATATTGTTCTGATGTCAGACAAGGCAGTGCTGGTGGACTTTGGCCTGACAGTACAGATGACAGAGGATATATACATTCCCAGAGACCTGAGAGGGACAGAGGTAAGACAATAAGCCAAAGTCTTATAAGCTTGAACAATCTGATCCTTGTAAAACATCCAATTTCATTTTCAATATATAAATTTAAAAATACAAAGATTAGATAATTCCATTTTCTAAAACAGTATTTTTCATTTGTCAGGTTAAAGTGCAAAACTATAGTCATATTCCTGCAGATCTCACATCCTATAGACCTAAATACCATTTTGACAGATTACTGTTCAAGACAAATAGCTTCCTGTTGCACAAGTTTTGAATGCAGGACCTTTAGTTGCGTAGCTTACGGCAATACATATTGCAATTTCTTCCACAACTCCTTCACCCCCACCCTCTTTCTGAAAATGGGTGTGTATTTACTTGAAAAGATCTGGACTGAGACCAGACTTCTCTTAAATACCTGTCAGCCCTTACAGGGCAATTAGCGGACGCACTGATGCTTAGCTGTCCCAGTACAGATGTTTTGATCAGCACTTTGATCATTTTAACTTTTTGCACTACAATAGCTTCACACTGCACTGCTCATCACACACAGCACGAGTCTAAAAGTTAGGTTGTTTGTTTCACCAGAAAAACACCCCATCCCCCAGTAAATGGGCCCATTATTGCAAAAAGGGTATTTCCTCTTTGTTGCTTTAAAATGAATACAAGAAGAGCCACTTTTTCTTCTATTACATTAAGGTCCCATTATATCTATTTAATGTAATGTTACCCTTCTCTCATTCAGATGTACATGAGTCCAGAGCTGGTTCTGTGTCGAGGACATAACACCAAGACAGACATCTACAGCCTGGGCACCACCATCATACACATGCAGACTGGAAGCCCCCCCTGGGTCCGCAGATATCCACGTACTGCCTACCCCTCTTACCTTTACATTGTAAGTCTTTGTCTGTATTTTTTATAAGCCTTGCTCGCAGGAGTGGTAATGTCCATTTGTTCCAAACAAATGCTAATGTTGCTCTGTCTTCTACATTTAGTAGGCAGCTCTTTGTCACGTCGCCCTGGTAAAGGGGCCACTGTCAGTATTGTGTTTACAGCTTCCACTGCCTCCAAGTGCTCACTGTAGGTTCACTATGCTAACATGCTAAAACACTAATTATAGTAATAAAAGATATATGAAAACTTAAAAAGACATTATATAGAGACTGGTAGGACATAAAGCTGTTAAAACAACATGTTATTTTTTGTTTAGATATAATATGTCTTTGAAGACTTCTCTATGAGGGGAAGATGGCCTCCACATATATGGAACAAAGCATTTTCCATTTGTTGCTGCCTTTTTTATGATGTACTCTCCGTTCCGTCACTTACTTCACTACGACTGATATGTCTTAAAGCAAGATTGGCCCCTTAGCATTTATCCATCTGAGAGTCTGGTTTTCCACACATCCTGTATCTTGCTGCCTTTTAAAAAGTGAAACTTTACATTTTTTAGGTTTTCAATTCTAGATTATCACGAGGCAAAAAGGCCATATTTGTCTGTTGATACCCTGTGACCTATGGCCCACTTAGTCAGTCACTACTTCTGTTTCTGTCTCAAGGTTTTCCATGACATGGGTTGTGTGATTACAAGAAATCCTGTTACTATTTTTGGATGATTATCGGTTCTATTGGTTTAAACACTTAGCAGTTTTACCAGGAAATAGCTGTCATGGAAAAGTTATATTACTCAGCTCTACTGGTTGAGCTTTGCAATTTTTACTCATTTCGTTTGTGCCAAGCTGGATGATTTCTACATGGTGGGTTGTTTTGTCATTATTTAGATGCCTTGATTGTGTTTTTAACTTCTGCTTTTTGCATCTGATAGTCCACTTTTTGAACTGCAGTTTTGGCTTCTCTCTGTCCCTCAACAGATTCACAAGCAAGCACCCCCTCTGGAGGACATAGCAGAGGACTGCAGCTTGGTCATGCGCTCCTTCCTGCAGCGAGCACTGGAGAGGAATCCTGCTTCGCGGAGCTCAGCATGTGAGCTGCTGAAAGACGAGGCCATCAACCCACCCAAGGAGGACCAGCCCCGCTGCTGGAGCCTTGACTCAGCAATGGAAGAGGCTACTCTCACAATGATACAGCAACAGAGTCAGCACCACGACACCACACAGGGTGAGGACCTTGTACTGGGTTTGAAGGCTAAATACGTTATTGCTATGCACTATTTGTAGTTACAGTTTTTTTTTTTCTTCAGCAGAATCGTCTCTGTACTCTGAAGACTCTGGTCACATGAAGAGGAAAGGCTCGTTGTACATTGACCTGGGGGCCTTGTCTGGGTACTGTAAATTGGTGACAGGACCCCCTGCCTCAGAATATGGCTAAGACCAGACCACATCATGCCATTTTTGTGTCAATAAGGCAATTGAGAATTTACTTTTAGCCTATAATTTACTTCATGTATGAAGATGAATCCAGAGTCAAACAATGGCCGATGTATTGACAGATGTGGAGTCTGAAGGCAGCAGGGACGAAGCTCCTGCAGTAGCTCCTTCACACACATCACAGGTTTAGCAGCCTGTAGCTGAACGTGCTGCTCAGAGCACTCAGGGTGGGAGGTGTTGTTCATGATCCCCAACGTCCTCCACCAAGTCTGCAGATCAGCCCAGAACAGAGCTGGCTTTGTTTATCAGTTTATCTAGTCTGCTGCTGTGATACACTGCTCCAGCAGACCTGCATTTAAAATGACTGATGCCATCACAGAGTCATGAAAGAGTTTGAGGAGTTACTGCCCACTCCAAAGGATCTTGGTGTCCTGAGCATGTAAAGTCAACTCTGTCCTTTTGTATACAGGGCAGTGATGTCTGTCCAATCCAATTTATTATTTATGTATAGGCCCAGGTATTTACATGTCTGCACAGTTTCCGCGTTTCCCTGGATGGTCACTGGTTTTGTCTGGACATGTTTATTCCTGTTAAAATCCACCAGCAAATCTTTGGTCTCATTGTTATTGAGCTGGAGGCCATTCTGCTAACGCCACTGAGCAAAGTCCTGGATAAAAGATCTGTATTCATCCTCGTTTCCATCAGTGATGCAACTCTATCAGAAAATTTCTGCGGGCGACACTGTGCTGAGTTGTTTGCAAACTCTAAAAGTACAGAGGATTGGAGCCAGGAGAGTCCACTGTGTACTACAGAACACCTTATCTGACACACAACCCTTTAGTCTCTCATACTGTGGTCTGTTGGTGAGATGGTCCATAGTCCAGGAGACCAGACTGTGGCCCACCTCTGCCCACTTCATTCCAAATAATTAAGCCAAACAGACATGAACATGAATCAGATCACCTGTAATGAAGTGAACTATCTTAACGTTGCAGGACAGTAGTTGGGTATAAATATTTCCATCATTCCATTTTTTCAGTGTGGTAACTTTCACTATAATAAATTAAATGTATGCTGTTTTGGGGATCATGCTGTTTTCATGAAATCATGTATGCTTTGTAAACTTAAATGAGCTCTGGTTCTTTATGGACTTCCATCTTGTTCATTCCTGTGGAATCTTAACAGCATCATGCTGTCCAAATGAAGCATGTGTGGACATCTGATTCATGTTATGTACATCCTGTGAGATGATTGATTGATTGATTGATTGATTGCTTTCCATAAAATTAAGCATATGCAATAAAAAGCAACATGTAACTACCATATTGTGGTATTTCATTTGTCTTAATTTAAACTAATTATTATGGATTAGCCACCTCATAAAAACATTCATTTTATCAGTATGTTTCACATTCACTTAGTTGGTTACTAACTGGTACTAGTGGCAATGTTGTCCAACTAGTTCCAAATAAAGCCTGGACCAAAGTCCAAACTAGTCCGCGTTTTTGTTGGACTAGTTGCTTTCTGTACAACACTACTAAGAATGAAGTCTTCCTAGTTAACTTTAGTGCTGCCAAAACTATGACAAGTTTACTACTCAAACATGAGGTTGGGTCACAAGTTAACTAGTGACCTGAGATTGTTTGTACTAACTAGTTAACTAGTGGGAGCCGGAATACAGACTAGTTAACAATTTAAAGCCTCTTTAACCTTAATTGTTAACTAGTGAAGTTAAAACCACCCACTAGTTCTAGTAGTGACTGACATAACTAGTAACTAGTTAATTGTTCAATGGCCCATCCGTGAGCCCGAAACTATTTCCAAATATTGTAGGTCTAAGTTGGATAAAGTCCGACAAACTATCTCAAACTATTGAAAGCAGAAATTCTCAGGATTCAAATGGTCTCAGGTAATAATGGTATTTTAGGACTGAATTATCACAACTTGAACAGTTCCTTAATGTTTAAGAGTACAAGCACATCAAGAAGGTAATTCTTACCTTTGCTGATGTGCACAGATCCACACAAGGACTGAAACACCAAGTGTTGCATATCATTTTTTTCCTAAGAGTCCAGGGAACAAACTGCCTCCAAGTTTTTAGTCCAAAAGACGTCCAGACAGACGGTGTATCTACATTCTGCAGACTCCTGTGAACAAAATAAACCCACAACCAAACATGGCCGTCAGGTTTTAGACCTTCAGTCAGTACGAAAACCAATGACAGTCACAGCTCACACGCAAAACCCACCGAGGGGGCAGAACAACTTCTAATGACAGTAAAATCAGCCAATCGTAGTTTGTCAATGACGATTGACATATGTCGTAGCCAATGAAATAACGTTTCCAACGATGTGACGCATTGTTGACGGTTGGGCGGAGATTTAAACCCCCCGCGTTCTGACAGAACCGTTGCCCTGAACGCTGGTGACGCACAGGGAGCGCAGAGGACGCAGCGTACAGGAGAACGCTGTACGAGTCATAGTTCACCTGCAAACGTCATGACGTCACTCATAGAAACGTCACATCGCTATATGGGACGTCTTGATTGACGTCAGTGATGATGACTCAGCAGAAGAAGATAATTTCTATTTCTATCAACTTCATATAGGATTTTAAAAATATAATTTCTGTGCTAAATGTAATTGAATAAACACTGGACTTGGATGTGTCTAGTATCTAGACTATCTAGTAACTATTTCATTTCAACTGTACTGTCAAACCCATCTTCAAGGAGTGTTATTCATTACATAATTTACATGCTAAATGCCATTAATATTCTTTGAATGGCTCTGTATCCATCCAGTGGGGGGCAGTATAGCATCAATTTTAATAGACTGAAGACACAGATGCTCATTTATGGTGAGTCACAACAGATGTCATTAACAGATGGCTCTTTCAGGATAAACACACTGTGTTGTACACACAAATGGCTTCATGTTATGTATTGATCCTTTATTTATCAGTGGAAATCCAACTGAGGTAGCAGAACTGTCTAACAAACAGCGAACAGAGCCCTGCTGCATGTGACAGTGATACAGATTCAAAGGAGAAGAAATAAAGGATCAGAAAAATAAGGAAGAAACAAATCTCCATTTAAGGTTTATATCAATGTGGCAATGGCCAGTCTTCTTGTTATTTTCTATACAGACTAAACCAACGTGTATTCTTTGGCTGTGCGTTATAAAAGTGTCCAATAAATGTCTGTTGCATTTTCTTACCATGTGTTTCATGGTTGCTGTTCTTGCTGAGACAGTTTGTGATTTGCCTCAACAGAAACAGTGACTTTCTTCATGCCCATTAAAACAGAACAGAAGGAATGAAAAGTGTATGTACTTATCTTCAGCTCTGAGAATATAGAAGACAACTGATAGTGAGACTTTGGGATTTAGGATCCAGTTTCCTGGAAAACAGGTGCTGTCGTTCTTTTTGTCCCATTACACTAGTGGAGCCAGCACCTGTCAACATGTGAAAGACACAGAAATACACATATTGTCAAACCAGTGGACTGAAGGTGAGATGGTTAACTAGGACATAGTTACAACACATTTCCAGTTTTAAAATTCCTGTGATCAGTTTTAAGCTTTAATTGGTTGGACCTGGTTATTGGCCAATATCTATATTATCATATCTGCCTGTATGTAGTTTTCACAGAAAAGCATCATCAGCAGATTTACTGATCATTTATTTTAAATAAATACATAATATGTATAATTATAATCTATTATTATACTTATGACCTTATAAGACGCACATTTCAGGAAGTAAGTACGCAGTAGTATTATGTATCTGAGAAGTCATCGTTTTAACCAGACTGAGGTTTTGTTTTTTAAAACAGATTTGTACAAATAAAAATCAAAGTGGAGTTTAACGTTCTCAGCTGAGCAGGAATGCCCTTTGTCTGCCTCGTTGTTTGGGAGTTTTTAAAGGTGGGGTCGACCATGGGTGTTGCAGCTGTGCACGGCTGTCAAAGGGCTCTGATGTCATGTAATGGGACTCCTCAGGGATGCAGGAATGGACAGATGAGAGAAGACTGGGTTGCTGAAACTAGATCCCTGTCACTCACTGTGATTGGCTGGTCTCAGTCTGTTAGTTTGGCTAATGTGGGTTAATTTGGAGCCACCTGCCACATGGCATCCTGCACTTACAGCAAAGTAAACAGAAAGAAATGAACTGGCTCATGCATGTGGAGGAAGGAGGATGACGGAGGAAGGAACGTGGCCGACAGATGCAGTGACTTAATGCCACTTGATAGCTCATGACTGGGGGAACGTGACGGCACTCCCAGTTTTATGGGACTGGTCTGGACTGTTTCGTTGGAGTCCTTCCTAGAGGAACAGCTGAATGATGTCATGCAGTTCACACAAAAATTCAGCTGTAGGCTTGGAGTTGATGTGTTGTTCTAGTTTGCACTACAGTTTTGAATTTTTTAGTGGGATACTGGGTAATTAGGAAGGAGCGCGAAGCAAAGGAGGGTGCAGTTTCCTAATAAGAGCCTGGAGCAGGGAGCAGACATATGTTTGTTGCATGGAACGTGAGATGTAAGACTGATGGATGTTCTTTCGGGGTTCTCAGTTTGCCAGTAAACCGACCTCCCAGAGCACATGGCTGTGCAGATGTGTGTTTGTCTTCTACATGCATGTTCCATCTGCACAAATCAATGTCTGGCTTCACTTTTAATGGATGGAATCAGGTTTTTCCCTCGTTCCTGATGCTCCAAGAGGAGCCTGTTAGCATTTGAAGCCTTCTTCCTACAGCATGAGAACCTAAATATGGAAACAGTGATTGGAAATTGTTTAGACAACCTGAAATGGTTTATCTTGGGGCTGTGCAGAACTTGCAGATCAAAGCAGAGGAAACATGAATCATAGAGGGTTGAAATAAACCCTTTGCCTGTCTTCCTTTTGACACTGGCACAAATAAGAGTGTTAAGGGAAACAAAGAGAAAGAAGCAAAGACATGCGAGAAGAGGCTTCTTCTCTGGTAGTAACGTCTTTGTTTGATCATAGTGTATTTGACATCATGTTGCATATAAATCATCTCATATTAATAGAAAATTGCGCAAAATTGGATTGTAAACACCAGAGCCACAAAGAAAAAGCTGTGGGAAAGTAACAAAGCTCCTGAATGATCACTGTTCTTGTTAAATACATCACCTCTCAGTGTTTTCTTCCTTATTTCCTTCTCCCCTTCACATAAAAAACAACTCCGCAGCATCTGTAACAGTTTCTGGCTCCTTAGCTCAGCAACACCTTGTCCACGGTCTAAAGAGCAATGGGCCAGGAACAAGCATCCAGATACAACAGATTAAAAACTGCTCAACAGGAACATTGATGGCTCACAGACAGTCCTCACTGGCCAAACCTGATCTAGCATCACATATTAATTTGTGCCATTTGAATCGAAAACGAGGGCAGAAAATGATGAGAATGACCATGAGGTGAAAGCTGCTCCACTGCTCCCCCCCTCGCCCCTGTAACCCCCAGCTTGTTAAACCTTTCCAGTGGGGATCCCAGTTTCATCCTTGTTTTTATTTTTCACTTCATTGTCCCTTTCCTGTCCTCTTTGTCCGTCAAACAAACAGGAGAAGCTGACTCACCAGTTTCAGGGAATATGCACTGATGTCATCCTGACGCCAGAGCAGTGCAGTAAACACGGACGTATCAGGCCTCGGACTCTTGGCAGTGCAGGTGGAAGGTGATGTCAGCGAGGGATAAAATCATAATGTGAGCACATCTTCCAGCGTATGATGTTGACGATGCACAGTTGAACTATTTTCCACCCGTTGCATAAACAAGGTGAAGTTTGGGAATATATGATTTGATTTCGATACAGATGATCGGTAATCGCAGGTTAGTCGTCTTCACGGTGGGGAAGCTGCAGAGCAAAGGGGAGCTTAGATTTTAGAAAAGTCCTTTTATAAACGTGTGTTTTTGTGCAATATCTCCTAAACATAGCACAGTCCTACTGTAAAAATGAGTGTTGCCTAATGCAGCTGGGATCATTTGTATTGAATCAGTCAGATTTGAAGCTGCAGTTGGTGGAGACAAAAAAATCAAATAACTGAAGAGTCTATGTGGTACTCCCCTTTTGGGGTGGACAAAACAATGACTCAGAATTGATCCTAATGCTGCATTACTGCTGAAACTCTCCAGAAATAAGGAATAAAACATGTATCAACTCAAAAATCCCCAAATAATGATAGAGTTAAAGGAACAGTTCAGGATATTGAAGAATATTGAAGATTATCTTAATGTGCATGAGAATAAATCTTCTGTTCTCCACCTGACCCTGAATGTCTCCATTGGGAAGGTCACTGCTGTAAAATATATGGACAAACTGCAGAAGACACAGAAATACTTCCTTGCCGTGCTGTGGTAAACACACACACACACACACACACACACACGCACGCACACACACACACACACACACTCACACACACTTTCTGCTTTGTTACAGCTGTGTGTGTGTGTGTGTGTGTGTGTGTGTGTTCAGGGTGTGGTTACAGGAGCTGTCTGACGTCATAAAGTTCCCAGAGACGTCCCCTCCCCTTCATCAAGAACTGCTGGATGTTTTCCATCCAGTCTTTCCTCCCCAGTGTTGGACTGCACACAGCTGTGAATCAACCTGCTGTGGTTTGGACGCACGGTTGTTTTGTTGCCGCCACGACTGTAAACTGTAGCCTGTGTGACATCTGGTCCAAGATTACTTTGCTGGTTCTCTTGACTTATCACTGCTGTTAGTGTTTTATATCGTTCCCTCCTGTTTTTTTTGCTAAACTTGGAAACATCTCAGCTATTTCGGCACATTTTGCAGCTAGATTTGTCTTTTCCCTCTAAACCTCTCTACATCCCTAACCCCGCCACGTGGCTCTGACACGGCATCTGACACGAGGAGCAGAAGATGTGACTGGGCAAACCCAGGGTCAGTACAGGAACTGGACCAGTGCCCCAGTATCCCTGCTTTTGTCCCAGTCCTTTTCCTAAAAGGCCTAATAAGTGAAGGGTCATGGCAAACAAGGATAAACAGTTAGTTAGTGATCATTATTGAGGCCATTGCAACAACTTTAAGGCTTTAAACTCCTTGTTATAAACAACTTGACATTTACAGACACTGGTCTGAGAACAACCTACAATCCAGTACAAAAAAAAAAGTATGAGAAAGTTAGAGGATCCATGAGCTAAACTTTTTTTACTTTAACTTCTCTTTTACTCGTGCTGTGACAGCCTGTTTAATCTCTGAAAACAATACACCTCAAACAGAGAAGCACAACCTAAGAGCATAGAAGAAGAACAATACATGGCACCGTCAGCTACGTCCAAACGTCTGAGCCCAAACTTGGCTAAACAGACAATTCAGTTGCAGTGGGCGGCTGGTTGAACATCAAACATCACAAAGGTAGAGTAAAGAGGATATATGCCTGTGTCTGTATGAGGAGTGAATTGGGATTTTAATCCATTTATGTATGTACCTCCTCCAAAGAAGATCCCCTGAATGTAAGATGAGTAATAAGCTAAAGGAGCCACATCCAGGCTTTACCTTAATCCCACACAGTCTCATTTCTGTCACTAATCTGACAGATTTACGCCCCTTTAATTACCTGAATAGGCCACCCTCAACATTTTCCCCTCATGGAGAATCCCATTTAAAATGTTTATGTTGCAGCACCGTTTCTTCATGGTTTCTGAGAGCACATTATCTGACAAGACTGAAATTATAGTGAGATGTTACCTTAAGTAACAGAAAAGCCCTTTGAAATTTCCCCCCAACTCAATCCTAAAAAGTTTCTTTGATACCGTTATTCCACCATGATCTCAGAATACTACACTGTACTGTACTGTACTATAGTCTAATAACTATTAATTATGACTTTGTGCCTAGTGATGCATTCAGCAAAACAAACTTCCTTTCTGTGTCCACAGCAGGGAGGCTGTGGTCCCATAATGCACTGCGCTGATCCCTGAGGGTTTCAACACGGGGCCTCGTCATGTTGAGCTGTGACGTGAGGTCCCTCTGGCTCGTCGGGCTGCATTTGGAAATGCTCTAGTTTCTGACGTGTGTCTGTGAGAGTGAATTCAGAAACTGTGACCACTGGCTTGTCTGCTGTGGCTTCTATTGAATATATTTGAAAGGACTGACTGATTCTTTCTTTCCCCTCTCACCTGTAAACACTGTACCACTGTACCACTCATGGATGTGGACTGAGGCGACTCAGGTGTGGGCTGGAGCCTCCAGATCATGACCCTGGGCTGGAGACTTCCTGTGTCTTGGTATTGATGCCTGCTGGGACCATAGTCTGTCAACATTGCTATATGGGGAATCCAGGAAACATGGAGGGACAGGTGAGTACCTACGACTGGACCAGGAACCACGATACACCAGGAAGCAGGCGAGTTGACTGTACAAGGAACAGGAATCCAGGAAACACATGGGAAGGAGCCAGGAGGAGGAACTGATGACCACACAGAGAGCAGGAAACACGCAAGGCTTGATGAAGTCAGAGGAAACTCAGAGACAAGTCAATGCACAGGGAGAAGTGAGACGACTGTGATCCAAAAAGGGGGACGTACAATCCAAGAAGGAGAAGATGTGAGTCTTAAATAGTGCTCCACCTAATGAGCAGGAGAGAGACCAAACGCAGGTGAAAGCAATCAAAGATAACAAGACATAAAACTAACAGGGACTAACAGGAAATAATTTCAGATTAAGAGTCCCAGAACAGGAAGCCAGGACACGGATCCTGACAGAAACTTATGGTGACGTTAGTTTATCATTTGGTCAATTAGTCCTCTAGTCCACTCTGATCCAGACTTAAAATCACTCAGCTTCTATTGATCACACTGACAATGTATTTGTACAGTCACTCATGTTACCCTGAGGATAAACCCTGCTCACCAGTGTCACCAGTATGTTTGGATGGTTCTGGCCATTGCCCCTGGACCAAAGCAGCAAACTAACAATCAGATGTCCCTGATGTTTAACTGCCCTGGTCTTACACTCTGATCCCAGTCTGTGGGTTGTGTAACTGGTCTTGTGTTGTAATATTGAAATGTTTTGCTCTGATTTGTGCAAATGGCTAAATGCTGATGTGTGATTTCCCAGGAGGCCATGGGCTGCACGTGTTTGCAGAGAAGGAGGAGGGCTTATAAAACCCATCAGGGCCAGTTAAGTCCAGGACTTCTTTTTTTTTTCTGCAGATGCCTGGTAGGCTGCAGTTGGTATTGAACACCTCCTTCCTCTGGGGTGTGACTTATTAAAATCACTCAGACAAAAAATATGTGAACTGCTGGAAACTCTATTGCCTGAACCAATCCGTCTCATGCGTCAGCAGATCTACAGTTTTCCTCTCATAAGCTCTGTGACACCTGAGCATTTACTCCAGCAGCTGAAAACACAGAGTCTGAAGGATGTTTGTGCAGCTCTGGCTCAGGGGGAGCACTGAAAGGCTCCAGCTGTGAGCACCATCAGGATCATTCATCCAGAGTCCAGGGTGAGCAACTGTCCCACCTTCTCTTCCATCCCTCACGTCCATCCTGCCTGTATAAATCCTTCTTCCTTCACTGTACTGAGCAGGCAGACAGAACGCTGAGCCTTCCGGCTTCCTTCTCTAATATATTTCTCTCTACAGTACGCTGCAGATTTTTCACTTATCATCAGAGAAGATAGTTTGGAAGAAAGGAAATAAATCAGATGTTTGAGACAAGGTCTGAAAAATGTGATTCGTGTAAATGCTACTAAAGATGATTGGAAGCAGATCAGAGGCAGAGTCTCCACTGAGGGGAAAGGCCTGGAGACAAGACGGAGGTGAGGCTGTGGACAAGATCTTTTCATTTTCATGCACACACAGATTTACCACATAATCCATGATCCTTCCCATCATTCCAGACGATTCCAGAGAAGCACTTCATTTACTTTAGTTACCAGCATCACTTTGATTATTTGCACTTGCACCATGTGCTTTGAGGCAGATTTTAATCCACATGAATCAGATTCACTGAACCGTTATAATCATTCTACTCGTCACAATGATGACGACTGATGAAGTTTTAAAAACTGCCTCTCTCTCTCTAGCACTGACTGTGCCACTGGGTCGAGATGTTTAAATGAACATATCTTCTGCTTTAGTGAAGACATAACAATGTTTGTCCCAGAGAAAACCTTGGTTTGTGAATTGAGTTAGTCAGTGTGTCACTTCAGGTCCCAACTGCACTCACCTCAGATCTCTGCTAATGGTCCTAGATGCTCATGCTAATAGCCACTAACAGTAAGAACCCAATGAGAACCTAAACTAGGAGCTTTGAGAGCAGCTGGTCTTCATGTAAAGACCCGCCTACTGGTTGTAAAACTCAGTGAAAGCAGAAAACCTTTCTCTGACATCCAGGGTTTAATGTGATTTAAGTGAATAATTAATTAGGTCAGTATATATATATATATATATATATATATATCTGTGTATATGTTTATGTGAGAGGTGAGTTACACTGCTCAGTAAATGGCATTAGCATCCAGTTATCCAGCCACATTTCCTGACGCTGACTCCAGAGAAATGCTCTCTGTCTCATTTGAGTTCTGCCACACACAGAATCTGATGTGAGAGGAAAGGAATGAGGACAGGCCAAAATAAAATCAACATATTTCAAGGTGTCAAGGTGATCCACACTTCATTTTGTTTGCCTTAAAAAAAAAAAAACACACACACACACACAGGAAATGACAGATCCAGAGTCTCTGGAGTCAGCGTACTGAGACTCAGAGTCTTGCACTGGAACAGATGGCAGGAGTCCCCAGGGGTGAGGAGCGCCTACCTCACTGAACACTAGCAGATCTTGACCATCTGCACCAAAAGGCAATAAGCAGCATCCCCAGAGTGGATCCCCCATCAAAGGGACACGCAAAGGGACACTATCCATCAACTTCATGGGAGACTGACCTGTCTCGGGTCTGTGGTTCATCCTGAAATATCTCTAAGTACACACTGTAAACATACACTGTGTACAGCTTCGTAAAGCAATGAGGCTCAAACCTGGAGCATATCAACTAACATTCTGACACTTCCCCCAAACAGGATTTTGAAATGAATCTTGGGTCTTAAAAGGATTTTTTGACAAATTGAAGACCCTGGTGTTCGTAACAGGACACAGGGTTGGAGCTTAGAAAGTATTTGTCATTATAAAGTTCTATTTTTTAAGCCCCATTACCTGAGATCTCTGGACTATTATAATCAGATTATTATCTTTATGTGCACGTTTTAAAAATATGTCTAAACATGGTTGAAATTGAAAATGTATCATATGAGACCCTGATATTGATTAGACGTGCATTGAGAAGCCCATGGACACCAGAAATGTGTCTTTTAATCCGTTTCTTTCTCAGGACACTGACTCAGCACTGAATCTGAATCCCAACCAGCCAACACAGCAGATTGTTGCAGTGATATGCACCTGTTTCTCCTCCTCAGGTGTCTCCTTCTCTGCTCCATTTGGAACCACAGCCCGGCTTGGATCAATGCCTTTCTCTAGCCGCTCATCATCAATTATTCACTTGATCAGCCCTGCTGCTCATTAGATGACTAATCTGGGAGAGTGAGGAGAGACAGGATGCTTCAAAACCTGAGACCCAGATGCAGCAGGGAAGGTAAAGACAGATCATGTCTCCAGATTGAGAAAGATGAAAATTCGTAGCTATGGAATTACTGATTTGTACATCTAAGCCCCGACATCCAGCAGGGAATGTAAATGTTTGATGAAACCATAGACTCAATTTGATGAATGTGCACACATATCACCAACATAATGCATGTTGCTTATGGATGGGCAGCAGCAGAGCATGCATGAGACAGTGGAGGAGTGCAGCTGCACATTATACTCCACAGAAACAACCTCTGGTCAGTGTGGGTCACATTTTTACTGCCCTGTAAATATCCTCCAGTGACACCAGTATCGTTATTCCATGTCTCATTGCGTGTTGTTCAAGAGTCTTGTTCCCACCCTGCTTAGCCTGATCCTCACAGTCACATGAAAGACAGAAAGCACAGGCCGTACATTTCTTCTGGCATATGCAGATCAACATGTCGAACAGGGGGTGTAACTCAAAGGCCCAGAGAAGGATGCAACAAGGGAAAGAACAAGAGAAAGATCCAGAAACAAACTCCAGTTCTCCTTCCTCCCCACTGATCATGAACAAGCAGGGGGTATCTTTCATCTCCCCTGTCCCCCTGAGAGCCACAGGGAGGTGGGAGTGCAGTGTGGCTGCTGTGGTACGCATTTGCTCTGATTAAAAGGAAATATGCATCACTGTATAGCACGTTTCTTTTCATCTGGAGCTGAGATGTAGTGAGATGCTGGAGAGGGTCCACACTGTGCACTGATGAAGCAGCTTCATCTGGGTTTCACCAGAGCTGAAAGATATCTGAAGTTCCTCTCACTTAAAACCTTTGAGCTTTTCTAAAGAGGTTGAGGACTTGATGCAGACCTACACAGTGTATAGTGGTTTGTGTGTTTGGCATCAGGACTGCAGTGGTTTGAATCCTGCACCAGGCTAACAAACATCCAAGCAGCTCCTCTCTTTCTGCTTTCAGGAGTTGCAAAACTTCTTGACCTGTTTGTGGACACACAAACATACAGGTGAAACAAAGACACAGTGTCCTCATCCACTCGTCTGCCTCAAAAACACACTTCACACCGTCATTGTTTCCACAGTGGACGAGCCATATATGTCTGCAGGGTGTCAGCTGTGTACATGGTTTGTTTCTGTATTTCAACACAAATAAAGAGGCACGTTCAGTTTATCTTTTGTATTATGGCAAAATGATTCAATTACTGTCCAGTTTTCACTCTGACATATGACCAAATACCTGCAGACTCATGCTGTTAGCATGACTGTCCTAGCCTGAGCTGCACTTTGTGCTCAGCAAACACTAAATATTGATCAATCTGCTACTAGCATGGCTGTAGAAAACAGTGATGGTCATTCTAGCCCCTCTTTCATGTTTGAAACAGCATTTTGTTATTACCTTATATTTTTGCCTCCTGTTAAAAAAGTGTTTTTCACTTTGTGTGGCTCAGATACTTTGGTCTGGAGCCATAGTTAGAACACAATGACACATGACTTAATATTCCAGCATTATATCACCTTACTCATCCTGCAGCTGCCTGGAGCATCCCTGTTCTAATAAAACAGTCCCAACGTCCTCAACAAAGCAAACCTTTATTCTCAAAAACACCAGGTTCTTCAGATACATAGTCATGACCACAAACACTTTTGTTTTTCTCGACACATTATCCACATATTAATGTGACACATCATATGAACTAATGTGGGATGTTTCACTTGTGCTGACAGTCATTTATGAGGAAGTGACACTTTCGCTCTTAATTCTGTCACTTCTGGTTTGTGTGTTGAGGGACAGTCAGACCTGTAGATTACTGAGTCAGTGCGATACGTACAGTAAACCTCAGTGCTTCGCCTCCGTTCACCACGTCAGACACATGACGTCAGCTCTACATGGCTTTTGCTGCAAGCGTTGGCAGTGATATACTCATGTCGTTTCTCCCCTCCACCGTGACAGAACAAAGCAACTGGTTCACTAGTTACTCTATGTAAATATATATATATATATGTATGTTTTCTTCTCAATATCTATATATTATCTATAGAATAAGTCTATATAGTATATACTTTTGGTGGTTTATAAAACATTCAGGTACATTCAACTGACCCTGTGATATTTTTTCTTCATCTGAAATCAAAATCACAGACAAAAGTTAACAGAGCTACCTATTATGGCCTCTCAACAAAGAAACAAGATGTTAAGTAAACATAACAAATATCTGATGATTCAGCAATCACAAGCATAGATATACTAAAATACCTCTATATTACTCTACAGTATAAAATAGCATCATTTTCTTCTGGGTGCAGTCAATGCCACAGGCGTGTACATGAACAGGTAGGCGTATTGACTACATAAACAGTATCCTGTCAGTGGTTAAAAAGCTTAAATACAAGTCTTTTACAATCACTAGTTGGAACAGACCCTTGGCATACCACAGAATACACATATATGCATTAATCAACAAGTCAAAGAAATCAAACTTGGCCTGCAGAGGACCGTACTTACGATAAGCCACATTATGCATTAACAGCATTGTTCTTTCAGGAGGCCACAAGGACGTCACTTCGGTGGTGGTTAGGAAAGTGTTCCTTCATGGGTTCAGGTTGACGGACAGAACCGTAATACTACACTCCAACACAGTGGAGGTGAAAACAAAAAGTAGTTTGTGGAGGTCACAGCATGTAAAAATAGGATTTTATAAACTGAACTGCCTTTTTGTCAAGTAATGGCTTAGGGGTTAACACGCCAACCATGAGTGGACACGTCGCTGAGGATGTTTGTTGTATCTCTCTCCGATAAAGATATGCCATGCCGACAAATGCAATGTTTCATTAATTCAGAGGCAAACATTTCAGTGCAGATGTGTGAGAGGACTGAACAAATAAAACGAATTATCTGCACGTCTAGATTTGACAAGAACTAAGTGTTTTCTTTATAAATGACCCTTTTAATAACATTTAAATAAGCAGTAGAAAAAATAAAATAGGTAATCTCCAATATGATATTAAATACATACCTACAAAAACAGAGTGCAATCAAAACGAAACATGACATAGCATTTTTTCATAAAACCAGATTCTCTGACCTAGAAAGAATATCCTTTATGAATTACAGCACACACACTCACACACACACACACACACACACACAGACTCACACACACACACGCGCACACACTCACACACACACACACTCACACACACACACACACACAAAACAATTTTCAAAATTAGTGTAATGTTCCTTTTCCTTTTTCCTCTTTTGGACCAGATCAAATGCCTCAGCTGGTGAAAGATGAAAATAGACATAAGAGAGACTTTCCATCCCTGTGCTGCCGATTGTTAGAACCAAGTGTGTATGAGGAGGACTCATGGCGAAGGACTCCGTGTCCATCCATGTTCATCCATGTCCAGCTGGCTAGTGTGGACTTGGAGCAGGAGTGTCCAGTTCCCCATCTGCCTCACAGTCTTCAAGCCTGGGGAAGGAGCTCAGGGCCTCCCAAAGCAGGTTAGGTTGTTGACAGCGGTGGTGACTCCTCCAGTGCTCCAGAACCTTGTCTTTAGTGTCCAGTACCTCACTGCACAGCACACAGTTAAAGGACACACCTGCCGCGAGGACACCCAGCCCTCTACCCCTACAGGGCAAAGACACGGCCCTGTTGTCCTTCCCTTTCCTTCCATGATGGTGGGACAGAATGTGCATCTTAAGCTTAGAGAACGAACAGAACTCCTCGTCACAGCTGCCACACTTGACCAGGTTGCGTTTCTCGTTGAGCTGCCACCAATAGTGGGCTGCGTGCTTCACAAGCTCATTTTCAGCCCGGCGGCCACCAGGCAGCTTTTGTCCATTGTGAAGTTGAACGTTGATCTCTTCCTCATGCACATAAATCAAGTGCATCTTCATGTCAGCAAAGGTGGGAGTGACTGCCTGGCAGCGACCACATTTAATTTGCAGCTCCACTGGGTCTTCATGATCCTGATCATCTGGTGGATCTGGGGAGTTGTCCCTTGTAAGACAAAGAAAGACAAATTCTTACAGAGTTTACTGTCTTGTTCTAACTTTAGCCATTTAATCTTTATATGTTGGAATACGTGCACTGCACTAACTATGAGACAATGGTCGTAACTAAACTAGATGATAATCTTACCCCTCAACAGACACGTCATCCTCATGATGGATAACGGATGGCTCCACGGTCAGCAGAACCTTGTGGACCTCTCTGAGGTGACTGAAGTAAACTCCTACATATCCAAAGGCCTTCTCGCAGAACTCACAACACAGCGATCGACGTGGGTGTATCTCTGAGTGGTGAAGCTTCATGTGGGTGCTCAGGCTGCCAGAGTGAGCATAGGCTTTGCGGCATACTGGGCAGATGTAGGGCCGACTGTTGGTGTGACTCTTCATATGACTCTGTAGATGATGCTTGTACTGGAAACAGCGGCTGCAGGTGGGACAGTGGTGGAGTGTTCGGCTGCCTATGAAGATTCTGGGATGGGAGGCACCTCTCAGGTGAAAAGCTACTGGCGTTGGTTGAGGAGGACAGTCTAGGGCTTTGGACGTAGTAGTGGTGGTGGTGGGGAGCTGATGACCAAGTTTGTGTTCCTGATCTTGGCCATCTGCAGTACTGGCAGGTAAATTAACCAGTTGGGGAACTGTTTCCATAACCAACATGGGCTTGGGTCTTATGCTCCGGTACTTCTTTGAAATATCAACTTCCTTTTTTGAGCTTGTACCAACTGCCAGGGGTTTCTCAGGGACCCTTCTACGGAAAAATGACAAGGACCTCTTTTTCCGGGCCTCAAAAGCCAATATGTCTTCCATCGTCTTTCTTTTCCTGCCCCTCTTTTTGCCAGGTGGCTTCTGGAGAGTCCCCAGCACAGGCATGGACTTGGATGGGTTTGTTGTGTGGTTGTCACCGAAGGCTTCAGCTGTCTTGAGAGCCTTGGATGTAAGATCTGAGGAATCGATGAGTGCTGTTTGGTTAGAGAAACCCTTCTTGTCCAAAGACAAACTGCTGAGCTTGGTCGGTGGGATGAGGGTGTTTTTCATCTTAGAGTAAGGCAGGATGGGTAGTTTGCCTTTAGGAGGGGATGGGATAATCTGGACTGCTTTGCTGAAGAAGGCTGGAGACAGTACAGTGATGCTACTCTGGGGCTGGGTTGCAGTGGGCTTAGAGTGGCACAGCCTCACTGTAGTCTTACTTTCCTCTGGGAATTTGCCTGTGGAGCTTTTGACAGCGGGAGGAGGGTATTGGAGGTTCTGGATAAGGCCAGCTGTAGCAGATCGTTCAGAGCCATCTGGCACTTGATCCATCTGAGAGGCGGGATACAAAACAGCATTGTCTTGGAGCAGAGCAGCAACAGAGATGTCAGAAGAGGCTGCATCAATCACAATTACCTGCTCCGAAGGTTCTTCTTTGGTCACTGTGGTTTTCTTTGTGTGCTTGGACTCCTGTTGCTTCTTCTTCAGAGGTGTTGACTCTCCACCTACCACTGACTTGTTCTGTGTTGCCACAGCGACCTTGGGGGCCATTTTTGTCCTAGCAACTAGTTGTGGTGATTTGACCTTGTCGGTGGTCTCCTTGCTCCTCACTGGCTGGTATCTGGGAATGGGCAACTTGAGGTTTTTTTGGACTGACTGGGTTTGTTGCTGTGGCGTCTGAGAGGAGACAGAAGGGGGCAGTGCCACCAAGGAGAAAGTGCCATCCTGACCTGCTATTTGCATGAGTGCATAGTTTTGGGAGGGCACAATGATGGACTTGGGGCTAGAGGTGGTGGTGGCCTCAGGGATGGCAGGAGTGTGGCAGGACAGGACCGCAGGGGAGGGGGTGGGCACCACAGACGGGGCCTTAGGGGCAATGCTCCGGAACTGAAGGCTCTTCATCGGACTTTACTGGCTTTACTGGATATTGAACTGAAACACAAACACACACACATTTATATTAATTGTGCACTGACACTAGATATTCCACATTAACAGTAACTGTATTATTGCAGTCTACACATTGTAATAATGATGCATCTGCTATTATTACTATTAATAAACACAATGACAGTAATTAGACAGAATCAGATACAATTTCTGATTGAAAAAAAAAAAAAAAGACTAAGGACAAATTTCCAAACTTTGATTTGGACCATGGTCCATGCTGGAGCTCTGTGAGGGCTCCTTGGGGTAAAAACCTCCATAATAATCAGCGTAAGGTTCAAAGTGTGCAAGCTGGAAGTGTTTCTGTATGAACAGATGATGCCCCTAGCACACTTCACCTCCATAAACCCCTCCTCTGTGTGGATTGTTGAAGTCAGTTTGACTGTAACTTTGGCTTAAAGGAGAATGGAATAAAACTGTGGGGTGTCTGTTTCTCTGGGCATAACATGGGGCTACAGAAAGTAGGAGGAAGGGGTAGAGTCAATGCTTGGAGATTAAATCTATCATGTGAAAGTTTATAGCTGGACACAGAGTAGAAAGAAAGTGTGTGGTGTGTCTCAACAGCTGGGGAAGGGGGCTCTAAAGGCCAGTAATCCATTTGTCA
The DNA here is from genome assembly GCF_900324485.2 of Mastacembelus armatus. NCBI lineage: Eukaryota > Metazoa > Chordata > Actinopteri > Synbranchiformes > Mastacembelidae > Mastacembelus > Mastacembelus armatus. The sequence goes on along the minus strand of NC_046652.1, from coordinate 16,737,774 downwards.
CAGATGATTCAGCAGATGTCACATGATGCCAGGTCACTACACACAAAATCAAGTTTATCTTTGCTACATCTGTTTGTCTCATTTTACAGAGAAAAGTAAAAAGTGACTGGAGCAACATGATCAGGCTGTCCTCTCTGAAATGTATTACTTGGAGACACGTGACGTCTAAAGAAACTCAGTCCTCTTGATATTAAATAACAAAACCACATTCAATTCTTCAGCAGCTTCATCTAATTTGTGCTTTCTCAGGTTTTACAATGTAGTTTTGCTTTCATTTGTGTTTGCTGTTATATAATATAATGTTGGAAGGCTAAATGGTAGATGGACATGAAGTTTCATGTGGTTACAGACCAAAGACCTTCGACTCCTCAAAATGACTTGAGGTTAACGTTTCTCTTTTAACCCAGAAAGTGACTTAACAACCTCTGCACTATCAAACACACAGTTTTGTTTGCATGTTCTACAAACAGCTGCTAGAGATTTCACTTTTAAAGTCTTCAAACATTTTATTAAGTTTTTAAATATTTTTCCAAAAAAAATAGCAATGAAATTTCATTAGTTTTGAAAGACGAGGATTATACAGTTCAGGCCTTAAAACCGGGACAAACTCTGACCTGACTGAGTGGGGGGTGAAAACACAAATTCTATGGAGCCAGAATAGTGACAGGTAAATTCTGGCTCTAAAAAAGAAACTTTGAATCTAAAATAGAAACCTTGGCTCTAAAAAATAACACTTGGCACTGAAAACAGAACTGGAACTGTAAAATAAAACACTGAAATTAAAGGATTTGTGCTGGAAAAAAAACAACCTTTTGCATTGTAAAAATAATTCATACTGAAAAATCTTAGTTTTTGTTAACGTAAGCTTTTTCAATGCCAATGTTATTTTTTTCAGTTTGGGATTCTGTCACTGTTTTTGCATGAAGCAGAAGGCTTTGGGCTGTCTTTACTGCATGTTCTGCATATAATTTGCATATTAAGGATCAAACTGTACAGCTCATACCTCACTATTCAGTTTAAAAACATTTTTTTAGTGCTGAAGTTTAACTGTCACTGTTCTGGCTCCATAATATGGTACCTCAACATGGGGTAGGATCTGTGATAGTTTGTAGGCACCAAGTTGGAGGTCCAGGGAGTACTCAACTAGCATGGGCATCAGTCCGTCTTGTAGCGTCATGCTATACCTTCAGGAAGTCGTTTCATTGGCACTAACCCTGTCCTGCAGCAAGACAACAACCCCGGACACTAGTCCAAGTTGTGCAAAAGGATAGTGTGCAATCAATAATCATATTTATATTTCTCAGTCATAGAACTTCTTCAGGACAAATTGGATTGTAGGGTTTGGAGCTTGCAGCCAACAAATGCAAAACAATGTCTCCAGACAGCCTGGGAAGACATCCCAGCAAAATACCCAGAAAAACTCACAGTGAGAAATGGTCAGAATTTGTCAAGTTCCAAATCCAAGGTTGGATATTTTCAAGAATCAAAGATCCAATGACCAATGATCAATAAATTTAATGTTTGGACTTGTTTTCCTAATCCAAATAAACCCTCTTTAAATAGCTTTATTCTCACTATAATTCTCCCATTTTGATTTTTCCAAAACAATGAATGAATGAATTGATATATTAATTAGTAAAAATGTTTTCATTTCTGGGTTATTGTGGACATGGACAAACATTAATTAGTTTAATCTATAACAGTAAAGTCTGAGGGTCAATTCACCCACACAAGACTGGGCTGCATGGCTAAGAGGATATTTGCGTTAGCTGCTATTTCACTAACATTACATCCAGCTGGAGCCTTGATTCAGATGGGGAACAGCACAGCAGAGATATGCAAGAAGAGGTCAAAGATGCTACTCAATCTGCTGACGAACTTTAAATGCCGGCCACTTTAATCTGACTGGTGTTGCCGGTCAGGGCTGGGGTGACACAAAAACGTGATTTCTGGAGAGAGTGTGAGAGACTGGGTTAAAAAGAGAAGAAAAAAGGGTGGGGTTGACTCACAAAGACAGATCATCAGATAAAGCCAGAGGGGTGAGAGGTGAGGATCTCCTATTTATGCTGGAAACAGGTCAGGGTTGAGGTATTACCTGCACAAACTGCACAACCTACACACACACAAACACACACCCTTTGATTCCTTATAGGGACTTTACTTTGACTTAAACTCACTCCCTGCAGACTTAACACTTACTGCTTGAACCTTTAGTGTAACCTAAAACCAACTTTGACCCTAAAATTCAATGATTTCCATAGTGGGCAGCGTTCAATACTATACCTACTGTTAAGTCAGTATTTCTTCAAGCATGAAGATTATGTCACTGTGTGAAATGTCATAGAATAAACATACAATATGTGCAAATTATGGTCAAAGCTAACCGAGCCTGTTTTTTCAACATGACATGTGTCAGCTTCTTTGGGAGGCAGTTCATTTTTTTCTGCTGAACTGTTTGAAGAAAGTGGAGCAGGGGGCAGAGTTGTGCGAGGTTTATTATCTCCCTTGTAGGTAAGAGCAACTCTCATCTGGGAATCAAAGATAGAGCCTGGAGATTGAGGGTATCTGGAATGAGGTGTATGTATGTGTGTGTGTGTGTGCATGTGTGTGTATGTGGGAGGCTGGACAAAAACCCAGCAGAGGCCAAGCTCCCCCAGGCTTTAGCCTAGATGAAAGGCCAGGATCTGGGCTAGATAAGACGGCAGACCATGGGGGGTTGGTGCCAGCCAGCTGTGAGAAGCCATGTCCAGCGGCCATCTTTCAGTACCCTCCTCTCTTTCTCTACCATACACACAAACACAGCACGTGGGATTAGAGAACGTGAGAGAACGGTTGTTAAAAACACACTTTTTTCTATTACAACATAACACACAAGCACTTTGTAGGTCGTACTGTCCAGAAAGATATTACATCAAACTACTGGAAACTTCAAAGTGCCTAGCTGCTAACAGCTCATGTGTGTTCTCTACATGTGTGTGCTGTATGAGTGTTCTTAGGTTCTGGAGTGGAGGCTGTTACAAGAAAATGAAATTAGTATTTGCAGAGTTCCTGGTTTCATCTCAGAGCTATACTGAGTGAGAGAGCCAAGGAGTCGACACACTTTGGTAGTGTCCAGCTGCTCCTTTTACCTTTTCACCAGGAGACAAAGCTGCTGTGAGAGAGAACGTTACAGAACCATATGGTATTCATGGCATGTGCACAAACACACACAACCATATGTCATCCACTGTCACCGGCCCAAATCAATGCAAGGGAGAAATCCATTCCAATTAGGATACCACCACTCTGCCCTGCATGTGGATATGGATGAATCAATACAGAAAACCCACTGCTAACCTGCTGTTCTGCTTGGTTTATCCTTCTTTCTGATGGGTTGCAAGGGTTGCAAATATTAACACATACTGTAGATGATAAGTTCTTGATATGTGCTTATGATATCTCATTTCATTTAATTCAATTCAATTCAATTTTATTTGTATAGCGCCAAATCACAATACAAATCATCTCAAGGCACTTTACAAAAACTAAAACTAAAAACCCAACAATTCCCTTATGAGCAAGCACTTGGCGACAGTGGAGAGGAAAAAACTCCCTTTAACGGAAGAAAAAACCTCCAGCAGAACCAGGCTCAGTTTGGGCGGCCATCTGCCTCGACCGGTTAGGGTGAGTGGATAGAGCAGAGAGAAAAGAACAGCAACAATAAACAACAAATAGACACGGCAAGTTGGTGGGACCAGTAACTGCACATCAGCGATAAACAGCTCCAGGACCAGGGACACCTGCAGAAGGTACAGAGAGAGAGAGAGAGAGAGGGAGGGAGGGAGAGAGCACAAACTAGGGGAGAGAGAGAGCACAAGGTTAGTAACATTCAATGGTGGAATATACATGAGGTGGGAGAGAAGGGGGGGGGGGTAGGGTAGGGGAGCTCAGTGCACCGATGGTCCTCGGGCAGTCTAGGCCTATAGCAGCATAACTAACTAAGGGATGGTTCAGGGTTGCCTGAAGCCAGCCCTAACTATATGCTTTGTCAAAGAGGAAGGTTTTAAGTCTAGCCTTAAAAGTACAGAGAGTGTCTGCCTCCTGAACCCAGGCTGAGAGCTGGTTCCACAGGAACTACTACTGTCATTTATTTCTTCTTGAGTATATTGGTGCATGTATAACAATAATAGTGCTATGTGCACACAGATGACCTGGCTGCTGGCTCAGAGCTGAGTGGTGTGGATGTGAAGATCACGACAATGTGTTTGTGCATGTGTATAAAGGTGTGTGCTCAGCTCTCCAGTATTAACATCCCTCCTAAGGCAGCTGACACTGTGTCAGCCACCTAGGTTTTGCTCAACACTAAACCTTTATCTGACCTTTCCCTTTGCTGTGACATTTGGAGCCTTCTGAATAGGTCAAGCAGGACTAAAGAGTAAGGGGGAAATGTCAGGAAGATGGAGGACCAAAAGAAGAAAAGTGGAGAATGATGAGTGGTGTCAAAAGTCAGCACAAGGTGTTTAGGGACATGCAACAGTAGTTTGTAGTACAATGCAACAGTACTTTGCATTTGAATAAAGAAACTTTGTCTAAATATCTGGTATCCTGTCTGTCTTTTAATGTCTGTTAGCTGCAGGTGTTTCTTTTTACTTAAAATTCATCAAGATACGTCATTTGGCATGAGTGAAATTTTACATGCAGCTATATTGGCCTCCACCTCAATTTAAAATAGAAAACAACATAGAACACCTGTTACTTTGCAGATGATTCAAAGGAAAGAGATGATGATGATGATGATTACAACAATTTTTAATTTGATTTATTGGTGTCATTTTATGGTTTGATTAGGTTGTTAAAGTATAGGGGTCACAAAATCTACCAAATGCCCCTATAAGTCAGATTTGTTTATACTGCACATTAAAAAACAGCGAAGGTTAACCAAAGTGCTGTTACATTCAAAGAATATGAGACATGATAACATAACCCTGCAACCCTGGATGTTCCAGGATAAGTGGTAATTGATGAAAATTTGCAAATTAGAATAACACAATTTGGGATGATGGGAGTTTTTTTCTCTCTTTAAGCATAATATTGACACAATCAAAGGATCTAATGAATGGTATAACAGTAACTTTACAGAACAGTATAAATGACACCGTTTAATCAATAAACATCCAGGTGGTGTTTTTCCAGTTGGTCGCCCAGTAAGAAACACAAGCCCAAACAAAGACTATTCCACCTGCATTAAAGAAGATGGACAAAATGAACTGTGGGAGACCTAACAGACCTGTTGCAAATACCAAATCATAGAAATTTGTCATGGTGTGTAAAAGAATGTGCTGACTAGTGCAAAAGACATGCATTTGACCACAAGGCCTTTTATGCTCGAGACAAAGTGCTTGTTGGATTATCTAACACATAACTACATCCATCACTTTGAGTCCAACCCAAAGGATGAGACCTTTTTTCCAACAGCTTGGTCTAGGACCCATCCATAGTAATGTTCTCCATCCCTACTTGGAGCCACGTTGTGCCTGCACTGGTTTACATAAACTCACAAGTATAAAACCTCTGCAGACACACAAATACTATCACAGATGAGCATTGAAAAGAATTTTAGTTTATGTTGGCCTGCCAAAGAAATGTGATGCCACTACTACATCAACTGGAACACTAAGAAAATATCTGCCGTCCACCATAAAGATCAATCTTCGCCTTAGGAGAACTTTAATGGGGCTGGAAGTACGAATGAATGCTGCCAGGTTCCTAAATTTATGCAGCTCTGATGAAACACTGGAAAACACAGAGAGGAGTTCTTTATGTCTCACTTTCTCAACTTTCTAACACTAATTTATTACCCACTGCATCTGATATGAGAATTCTCATAGCTCTTTGATTCTCTGAATTATTTCTCCCTCTTTCCTGTTCGCAGTCTTCCCCCTCTCTCTTCTGATTCCCAGCTTTCTCTGCCGCCCTTATCCCGACCGTTTCTTTCAGTCTCATCTCCCCCTCCTGTCGGTGTCTGGGTAAATAAACTGTGTTGTGTGTGAAGCTAATTAGAGCAGGTTCAGGGACGTGACAAGCCCAGAGACAGATAAACAGCAAGGTGGGAAGAGAGATCAGATGTAGGGGATGGTGGTGGAGGTAACCCACCCAAAGGGCGACACTACACAGATGCAAACACACCAGACAAGTGTGGTTTTAGCTCTCAGCCCAACTCAGGATGGCTTTGAAGCAAAGGGCCATATAGTGAGACAGAAGACTTTGAAGGCGGTACCATAAAGTGAAGCAGAGACGGGGACATGTGGTAGAGCTTCATCCATGATGAGAGGAAAAAGGAATGTTAAACATGCGTCATTAATGATGGCTAGTTCTAAAGACCCAGCACAAGTTCAAAAGCTTATGTAGATGAACCCAACGTTTCTCCTGCAGAGGTGAGCCTGGGTATCTGAAAGCAGGTCAACGTAAAGCAGGTTGTTCTTATATCACTGTGACATGATCCTCTCAAAGATGAGCCCAAAATAGACAAATTACAAATGTCTACCCTGTTGTCACATGTTTTTTGTGTAACACAGTACATCTGAAACACGTTGCATCTAATCCTTTCAAATTACAGTGGAAAAGCAAAGCAGAACCAACCACACTGGGAAGCTCCAGGTTATGAATCAGTAAGTTTGTGTATTGGAAAACCGTCTCTATTGAGCAGTGCTGGAATTTAGTTTTAGAAACTCTACAAAGCAGAAGGAGAAGAGTGTCTCCTTTGGCTGTGCATTACAGTCAACAAAGGATACTCACTTCTATCGCCCTTAAGTCTTCACTTTGAACATAAAACATACAAAGGTTTATGTGACCTGATCAACTTCATGAGCAACATGCCCTTTATTTATAGTCTTCTATTCTTAACATGGACTTGGTATAAGCAATGTAAACAATATTAATAATAATAATAATAATAATAATAATGATATTAATAATAAAACTGCTTTGAGAGGAAAATTAAACTGTGGATATATTTCAGAAGTCAGTATTCAGAGAACTAAACTTACATTTTGCTTCTGAAAACTTCTCACTTCATTCACAGACTCATGACTTTGACATATGAGTCAGTCTTGTTTATACCTCTATTGTGTTTATTACAAGAGGGGTTATTTGCGTTTTTAAAAATAAAAGCCAATATTTCTGTCATTTGATTACAGAAACTCTATGCTCCCAGAGGTGTTCAACTGGTTTTACTTAGTATTATTGTCAAGAACTATAAACTGAAAATCAAATTATATAAAAAATACTCTCTGGTAGGATCAAACCTGGTCTTGAACATTAATAATCACTGATGCAGATATAAGTACTATTGACTCTGTCGGGGGGGGGGGATTTTACAACAGGAGGGGACATCTAAAGAAAAATGGTGAAATGGACAGTAGCATCTACCTTACCAGGATATAAATCTAACAGACCATATAGACACCACCTTTATTGTTAATCAGAAATCTAATGTTGCCTGACTGGTAATGATAAATGCAGGGAAACCCTCTCTTACAAGAAGTAGTGTCATGTTAGGTCCAGCAGAATCTCTGATGGAGAGACAGAGCTATATTTATAATGAGGTCAGAATGAGCTGTGGGATTTCACTCAGCTGGGAGATACACACACACACACACACACACACACACACACACACACACACACACACACGCACGCACGCACATACACACACATAGAGGAACTGAGGTAATGATGTACTGCACCTACTGTAAGAGGAGCCTCTCCACAGGGGGAAGAGGAGGAAGGTGAGGACATAGAGGGGTATATAGGGAAACCACAGTAAGGAAGAGGATCTTGGTGATAACCCAGCTGGTCAAAACGTTAGTGTTTCCTGTCCCACACAGGAAGTGGTGCTTAATTACTTTTACTACAGAAAAAAACACTTCACTCAATATTTTAATCTCATTCCTCCAAGTGCAATAGGCTGTTTTTCTATTTCAGGTTATCATTTTTTCTGTCTCATGACACTTTATAGTTACTCTTTGTAGTGCTATATATAGTATCAAGTACCTTTTAGTGTTTTCATGCTTAAGGTTTTTTAAAGTTGTCTGCACGTTCCCTCTGCATGAGATCAATAAAGTCAAACTCATCATAAAGTTCAGCTAAAAACTCTTTACTAAAATGAGGATTTCCTCCTCCTCAGTAACTGTTTATCCACAGTCCCCCCTCCAAGACATCAAAATTTAATCCTTTAGAATAAACTCAATCACATCTAGTGTGGAGAGATCTGTAAATATTCATATCAATAAAGAAAGAAAGAAAACAAACTTGTCACCAGTGTTAGTTTCTTGGGACAGTACATGCACAGATGGCAGGACACTAATAATAAAGAACAGAAGGCTGTATAATAATGACAATAATGCTACACAGTTTTAATATTGTATAATAATCTCTTGGTTTGCAATATTATAAACTTTATATAGAGATATAACTGTTTTGTGTTTGAGCAGTTTGATAAAATAGTAATGGCTTCTTCTCATATATTCATCAGAGGGTAACCACCCATTTATTCCACAAATCCCTAGAGGCTGTCTGAACCAGGTGAGGGGTCTCTCATCTAATCGGTCTGCATCAAGGTTTAAACACTACCATGGTGCAACAACAGAGTACATTCAGCAGCGACATTATTCATACTTTATCATGACCCTCTGCACGGCCTGCTTCACACACACACACACACACACAGAACCACACACCATGTATACGCTCTCTATGTCGTTCAATCCCTTGCTCTCTCTAAATGCCTGTCGCTTTGGCCTTCCATTAAGTCAAGCGTGCGCTCATTTAGCCAACAGTGTCTTGGCAGTTGGGGACGCAGGGTGCCCACTCAGTCAGATCCAGCCATATTAAATAAATAAGGAGCACTCTTCTGTGTAAATTATTCATTTAACACGCCTTATCCTCTTCCAACAACCTTGTTAGAGCAGCTCAGGAGTGGAGACGGTGAGAGTGGGGGCAAACAAGGGAAAGCAGAGAAAAAGGCAGACACCACAGCTCATGTGCAACTCAGCAGAACCTGTGGTGCATCTCTAAGCTCTCTGGGCATTCAGTCGTACGGGGGCTAATTCAGCCTGACACCTCCTTTGTTTCAAATGGAAAAGAGCTGCATACACACAGCTACGCATTTACATTCACGCACACTTGAAAACACACTGACATGCACAAACGTAGAGGGAAAGAGCACAGCAGAGGAAATTTAGTGCATATTCATAGAATAATCATTCTAGTTGTCCGGATAAATTATGGAGAAGTGGGAGACCAGGACACGCAATGTTGGAATACCAAAGCATTTTTTTTTTGTTTGCTGCTTCAAATGAAATCAGAGCACCCAGCAAGTCATCCTCTCTAAAATGCTGATACTAACGAGCCAGGATGGAGGCAGAAAGAAAGTGCTTATGAACAAAACTGCTGTTCAGGCTGTTTACCTCTTGGACAAATACAGAGAAAATCTAAGATTTGCAAATGTTTAAATACTGAACATAATATTAAGGGGAGGAGTCTTCATTTTCATAACTACAACTCAGAAAGCAAACTACATGGGAAATAAAAAACAACTTTGTGTTCCTGAATGCCTCAAACATCAGGCTAGACTGATTTAGGTCTGCACTGACTGCCAGATCGGCTAAGATTTCCATACACCAGGCAAATAACCAAAACATATAGTCTGAGGATCAACCTACCACAACCCAAATCTGCTCTTTCTGTCTAGTCCAAAATCCTAGAGTAGGAGGAGGTTGTGGTTATGTCAACTCTGACAGGGTTCATTAACCACTCCAAGCTCAGAATTGAAGCTAACAGGCTCTGGACCGTGCAATGGTTGGCTAGACCCGAGTAACACATGGACCAGTGTGTGTGTGTGTGTGTGTGTGTGTGTGTGTGCATCAGCTGAGAGTTAATTGCAAAACACTCTTTTATTTCTAAATGACCCCTCAGGATCACTGTACATTACAGAAGCTCTGAAACAGAATAGACCAAGGTATGTACTACTTATTTTCCTTTTATTTTGGGTGCTGCTGTTGTAACTACAGTAACATAATGACCAAAATAATAAAAATGTTTCTCAAGTAGCAAAGGAAAAAAATACAGTTTTTTACTTACTGATTCAATCATTGATTCATTCCATTCACCATAGAGTTATATTCAGAAAAATCAGAAAGCTAATAGTACAGCTGGGGACCTGCAGTGCAATTAATGAATTAACGTATTAATCTGCACTTTATTTTTAAATTACACAATTTTTCTGTCTATGGATTGTAAAAATATCATCTAACAAATACATGATTTCCTCCTTTTATCAGAACAACAGCCCAAAATCCAAAAGTTATACAGTCAAATATTGTACAAGATAAAGAAAACCAAAAGAACGTTATGAGATGCTAACAGAGTGAAGGTATTAAACTGTTTTCTGAAGTTTCCAAATGCTACATTAATCAATCTGCTGTATAATCTAACTGTCGTTGTGAATAGAGAAAATTCAGGCCTTACAGCAGGGAAAAACTGTAAAAAAATAGTAAAATAGATCATGTAAAAACTTAAATAAATAATAATGATGAAGTGAGTCAAGTCAGTGTCAGTCTGTATAAACATGAGTCCAACATGAGTCAAACAATGACACATTTAATGAATTTTATAGTCTGGTCCCACTGACCACTGCATTAAATATGACTGATGCCATCACTGACTCATGAAACAGTTTGAGTAGTTACTGTCTACTCCAAAGGATCTTATTGTCAATATACAGTTCATATGAAGTGGTGATGGGGAGAACAGATACATTCCTTCAAGGACTGCTTAAGAACTCAAAAACTACCTTAAAAACATGCCCAGTTCTCTAAAGTCTCCTCAAGAGTTTATTACCTCCATTCTGTCGGTTCTATTTTATTTCAAATGTAAGAAAAGTTCTTTATGATATTTATAACAAGATATTTTTCAGTCCCTGAGCAGAAAGGGAAGGACAAAACGGTGAGGTGCCCCACAGCTGCAGCACTGCAACCTAATATAGTCCCAGACCAAATGAAAAGCTGTCGTCTCTTTTCCAGGCTGGGGCAGGAAAATTACAGCCCTGCTCTCTCTACTCTAGCATTAAACCTCAATTAGTGCACAACTGCGCAATGATGTCAGCAGCGAAGGCCCAAAGAGTGCTGGTTATAAGGAGTAAAGCACTATACCTGACACTCGTCAGGTCTCAATAGCCGAGAAAAGTTTTACATTCAGTCCATATGATGTGAGATGAGACGTGATGCTCTTAGGTCTGAAAAACAAAAATAGGGAAAAACTTGTCGTCTGGTTTCCCAAGACTTTCTCTGTATGTAGAGAAACGTTTATCTGTTTTAACTTGGGACATGTTTTCATAATTGTATTAAACAGTGTGATGGTACACAACTCTGTTGTAGTGCTATAAAATAGTACAACACCTATAGAAATACACTGACTGCTGCTAATAATATCCAAGCTAAGCACTTGTTTGTTTACAGCTCATCTCATCCCATGACAGCTTGTGTTTCCTGCTCCAGGAGAAGGCACTAAAGTGCGGACTTTAATGAGCACAATCATCAGAACCATAAGAACTGGACCAAACTACTGAAATACGACACTGGTTTTAATAAACAGTCTGTTTCGCTGCACAGCTCCAAACCTCCTCTCACCTGTTCAACTAAGTTAATGACCACAAGTCCCCTTCAACATGAAGAGACAGGTCACTGCCAAGTCTTCCAAGAGTCAGTCATGCTATAGATTGTTAGTACCACCCGGTAAATTCACAAAAACACTTCTGCTGTCTCTCACAGGTGCAGTAAAATGAAGAAACAGAAATTGTTTTTAGAAGCCAAGCTCTGACAAACATTTTCAGCAGGGTTAGGGGCACTGAGGGGGGAGGATGAGATCAAAAGACTCCAAGTTCCTGGTGAGCAGATCCAAGGGCCAAGTGCCTCCCTTTTTAAATTGATCCCACTGAGACCCCCAAAGTTCCCTCACAGGGCTCAGAAAAGCGATACAAATCTGGCCCTGTGGATCTGATGAGAAACTGGGAAGGGAGAAGGCAAAGACAGTTTCAGGGGGAGACAGAAAGAACAGAGAGAAACTGTAGGAGCAGAGAGCCAGTTAGGGCAGATTAAAGAACTGGTGGTTCATTCTCCGGTGGTGCATCCAGGTATCGTTGTGTGCCAGCAAAGAAGTAGAGCAGGCAGGACTGGTGCTATCAGTTGTCAAACCAGTACCACACATCTGATGAAGAAATCAATCACAGATATTTTTTTACTGTGTCCAGGTACTGGCAGCTGAACGGTTGGATCGGCCCATGCTGGCTCAGGATCAGACCGTGGTTGGGGCCAGTATTGTTATCGACAGCATGTTAGAGCCTCAAAGCAACAAGCACTATCTGAGCAACCCAGAGACCCTACAGTCTGCCAAGTCACCAACAGGAGGACATGAACACACACAATAAAGCGCTCTCTATCTGCATCCTTTCCAATTTCATGAGTTTATTTTACGCTACAGTATAAAATCCTTATCATCAGGATTCCACAGTCATCAAACGAGGAATATTCAACAACAAATTCACTCCTGTGCAATCAAATGTCACGACCGGATTTCTTTTCACTCACTTTCTCCAGAAATCCAACCGTAGCCAAAATCCTTTCCACCCTAGTAAGACTCAGTCTCTTTCAAATGATAAAAAAATGAATACTGCATTGTACTACTTTTACACTGATTTACAACTTTAGTTACAGCTGGCTCAACTGAATCAGTATTAACTCACATTATAGGGGATTTTTCTCTCTAATTTAGAATAAATTATTGATTAAGTGAAAGATTTCACTTATCCATGAAGTGATGATAAGAACAAGAAGAAGAAGAAGAAGAAGAGTACCCCAGGGGGAAATTCAATTACAGCAGTTTTTTTTTGGTTTAATTTTTTTTTTTAAGTCTTCCATGTTTAGCCTTATCACATCTAATCAACCACACAACAGCTTGAATATAGAACCAGGCTGAATTGGATTATTATATTTATACCGTATCAGTCATGGTGTGACTCTAATTTACATCCTGTGGATTAAATGATGTGAGTAACAACTGATGTCCAGTTATTGCTGAGGACAGACTGAGTAAACTGTCTACATGTACATTTGTCAGAACATGGTTCTTGCAAATAGCCAAAAATCAAACAATCACACTAAATCATCCACGTTTCATGATGTGACAAAACATCATATATCTGTCCAATCCTGTGAAGGCCAAAGTATATGAGCGATATCATTTTCAACATCAATCCATGAGCCTTACATCCCACTAATCTGTCACCAATATGCTCCAACTGCCTACTGAAGAGGTTCACATTATGATTTTCATCACTGGCAGCTCACCTCATCTCACTCCAAGTGTGCATGATGAAAAACACCTTGGAAAAACCAGGTCTCACAGCATGAACTAGACCAGGAAGGAAGCTTAGGGCTTACTGCCAACCAGCGAGGTGATCCAATTTGTTCTTTTTACCACCCCTCACCACAAAACCCACACAACCTGGCACAGGTTGCCATCTGCCCACCATTTAAAGGGGGCACATTTTAGCAATGGGAACAACACAGGAAAGAGTGTAGGACAACATAAACAGGCTCTCATGCATGGGGTGAATAAGACCAAAGTACAAATGCCATATTACAGGTAATGAAGACCTAGTAGGAGACAGTGGTGCATTTCTCTTTCTGGGTAGTTTGGGAGCACATAGAAGAAAATATAAAATAAACCAAAGACAGTCGTGCAATATCTTCTATGGGTGATGCCACCAAGACCCTTCACATTACTGACAGAGTTGGAGAAAAACAGACAGCAATAAACCTTAAACCTCTAACAGCACATGAGGAATGAATGGCATTGTGTTAATTGGTCTCGTCTATGGAGCTTTTCTGGTGCTGACGTCTCTTCAACACGAGGTTAGTACCTGTTTGGCTTCCTCTTCAGTTGTTTGTGAGCTGCAGGGCCTGGAAATGGTTAAGCCTGGGAGGCCATTTAGCTTAGGCCTTCCAGGGCTAAATTATAGTGTGGCTTCTCCCACCTCTATACAAACATGTTAGCTTAATGTGGATCTAGTTTGTTTTTTGACTGCACTGACAAAATAATGACTCATCTGTCAATCATGTGTCTCAGGTAGGAGGTGAGTGCATTAGAGGTGTGGAAGGAAAAATAAAAAGCTTGTTAAACCTCAATATACAGAATTATCTGTTGGAAAAGCATGTTCCTAAAAGCTACTAATCCATATTTATTAAATCCATTACAGTTTTAAAAGTGTCTACATGCTGTTTGGAATCAAGATTTCAGCTTGAATTCAACCTTAGTTCACACGAACTACTGTTTCAAATGAACCATCACTGGGAAAACACGGCTTGCCACAGCCTTACACCAGCTGAACAGAACACAATGAAGAACAGTTTCCCATCAGATGGTTTCCTGCACCTCAAGTCCCCAAACCAGATAAGATAAGGGTACAAGGCTAGGTAAAAATAGCAGCAATAAAAACAAAGCACTAACAAGGTACAATCAATAACATTATAATTAAAATAAGATAGACCTATAAGAAAGAATAAAAGTATAAGTAAGTCAACTTTTCGAGCTTCTGGTTGTATTTGAAAAAAGATCTGAGCACTGGGATCCACTGATTGATACAAAACATGTCAAGAGACAGTTGTAGAGCTTAGTGGTCAACAGGGCCACACCAATCAATAACTAATAAAGACACCCTTAAAGCAGGGACAAACCAATCTGGCAACAAAGCTCAGCTGCTGCGTCGCCACACCCCGACTTCGTCTTGACCAAAAACCAGCACTCAAACACACCAACACTACAGCCAGCAGCCTACTAGCACATGTTCTGTGCCTGCGTAAAAGGAAATGTCTTTCCATACCAGCAGGTGGTAGCAGTATGCATTCGTCATGCAAAAAGGGACAGTGGGACCCCTATAGAAAATCCCTGGCCTTACCCAGTCAGCACAGTAGGTGAGAGCAGTGGATTTAATCCCTGCCACTGTGTCCACTATATGAAAGTATAGACATCAAACTGGAAATCATCTCCATCATACAGAGGGTATTTTTGCAGTGATCATGAAACTTAGGACACTGTTGATGTTTGTTAATTATTATTCATTTCAGAGGAATGTGATAACAATACGGTGCAGCTGTAGGAAGACTGCAGCAGGTCCTTGGAGTGGCATTATGTAGTGAAATTCACTGAAGCTGAAATATGTATAGCAAATGCATTATGAACAGTACTTCAGATGACGCAAAGAGGGCTTTAACTGGCTTGGTCTTTCCAACAGATGGCCCCTGTGAGGAGGAGGAGTCTGGATAATTTAAACTTTTTAAGAATGGAAAAGAATTTCTTTCTGATGGTATATACAAATGTATAGACAAGTGATTCTGCTCCTAATTACTTTGATAATGAGGTTTTATTCACTGGGAGAAGCCTTGCCCTATCCAAAGCCCTCTGCGTTGCTCAGGAGGCTCCTCAGAAGCTCTTAAAACCCTTTTTCTCATTTTAAAGTTCTAGCCTAGCACTGGTGACACTGACTTGCTGAAGGTGGGCCTGTTGACACAAATGTCAGAAAACCTTAATAGAGCTCGGGCTCTCCAGTCCTGCTGTCTGAGGAAAGCAGGGCAGATCAGACCTCTCCACGGATTATGTTTACAGTTCTCTGATGAAAGAAGAACAGCCAGTGCAATATTTGCATTGTCCTTTTGCTTACAGGACAGAAATTGCTCCTCGCTCCAGGTGCCACGACTTGGCAGATCAAGGGAACATTTAGCTAATCCCAGAAGAAAAACATAGTAGAGAGAATAGATCTGGAGTATAGCTCCAAATGACTTTAATGCACTGTCAGGTCGACATTACTGTGTGAAAATAGTAATATGAGTCTAGCTTGGAGCAGATAAACAAGGCGGCAGTTTGGGCAAAAACCTAATGTGTTCACATCAAGGTAAGACATCTAGTTATAACTGTGTAGTGGCATACTGTATAAACACTATTATTTGATAGAAGTTCACTAGATATTATTATTCATCACACTAAATAGCAAGAGTTCTTCCAAAGCATTAACAAACAACATACCTCTCACCTGCTCCAGAGATGTAAGGCCAACCTCGAAAATCTTAAAAACTTCAAATATGTCTGACCCAAACTGCAATAAATACAAAATAAAATAGAAATTAGACATGCAGTGATAAAATAATTAGTTAACCAAAAACCAAATATTTGCTGGTTCCAAATTTTTCTCAAATTCAAGTATTTAATGGTTGACTTCAACTGAAGAGCTAATGGCTTTGGGCTGTTGGTCTGCTCTTCTGCATTGCAGTCACCCGCGGTATAGCCCTATAGCACATTCCATAGAAGCATAGGCTACTCAATGTACCGTATTTCCTGGACTATAAGTGGCAGCAGAATATTAGTGACTTTGAGCAAAAACAGCCTTGTTGAAGAGAAAAGAACATCTAGAAGTCTCTTGGCTGTATAAGTCCCATTTCTAATGATCCTAATTCTAGTCTAAATGAGCCTGTGAAGAACGTGGACTAGACAGAACAACAAGCAGTGCATGTGCAAGTGCATGATGAAATTCATTCATCTGTGTCAAAGAACGTTCAACAACTGCACCAACATCAGGGAGAAGGTGAAGCAGCGTCTCCTCCTCCTCTCTCAGGTTGTCTGAATGTCAACACTCAGTCCAAACTGGGTTTCATTTTCATTTCATTTTTCACTTGTGTTACACTAGGAGCTGCCTTACCTTAACCTTGTCCTAAAAACCCATTATTATAATGTAAGTCCTATTTAACATTGGCGTGGCAAATAAAAGTGCGCCATGAGAAAAGTGTGACAAAGTAAAATGCTTATACAGAAACAGGAAAAAATAAACAGTGAGCCCTGTTGTTTTGTCTGACAGCCCTATTGGCCCTCAGGCTCAGGAGCCATTTCTCCCTCTACAAACATCTGTGCTCCAACCCCAGATGTCTCATCACTGTAAAACAAGCAGAGAGATGAGCAACATGCAAGCCACTGGCCCACAACGCTGCCTCCAGTTCAATTAGAAAGGATTAGCCAAGCCTGAGTGGGTCTTTCTGTGCTGCAAAATGCTGCCTTGCCATATGTCAGACCTAAATAAATTACCGACAAGCTGAAAGCTTAGCAATAGCAGAAAGGGAGTTCTAGTTCCACTAGAGTGCACAACAGGCCCAATAGAAGCAGAACGCTGTAGCTTCTATAAAACTTTACACCCTATGAAAGAGCATGGCCAGAGACATGGTTATACACCTTCTTTCACACTCTCATAAATTAGAGCTACAGTTCCTCAGTAGATTTAGAAGTTTTACTCAGCATGCATTAATCAAGCAATAAAGCCAAGAGAGTAAAATCTCTGCAGTGCTATTCTTTGGCTGAGCCAACGGGACCCACCCTTTCTTAAGGCATGTTCTGTAGGGAAACCAACCTTAACAGAATAGAAATGCTCTCATGCCACTGCCTGCATGACTCACTTTTATGTGAGGATGGTGGTGTGGGGTTTAACAAGACCTTTTACTGGTCAAGGGAACTGACATTACATAACCATAAAACAAGGGGGTCCACAAATCACCAGTTAACTTGTGATGCAAGGAAGCACTCGGCTTGTGTTTGAGGTTGCAAGGGTAAAGATTAATGACAAAAAACACTTATCTGTCCTGCCGTCAAATGAAAGAAGCCTATATGCTGAAGTTTTCTTCACCACACATGGAACTGAAAATACAGCTCTAAAACTACCGCTAACACTGATACCCACTGCTCACTTCTCTGCATCATTTTCCAGGGACTCTGTCCCACAGCTGGAGCAGCTCCACTGACCAGGGGCGTCTGTGGTTGAACTGTACTAGTCCACAGGTCCGGAGAAGGCGGTAGTGAGCGGGCAGGCAGGCTCCGCTGTGACTGACTTGGGGCACCCGTGCATGGGGAAGAACTGAGTAATGGCAGGGTAACTTGATCCAGAGTTGGGAGGGAATGGGTGCAACCCTGACACCTAAATCACAGCTGTGGGATGGAAAGAGGGAGAACACAAAGTGGCTGAGGAGACAGCAAGTGGGAGAAGCAGAGAAAGGAGCAGCGGGGGTGGGAGGAACAACAGTATATTTGGGAAGCGTCCAAATGACAGGGAATAAACTGAATGCCTGCGCTGGTTTTACTGTATGTGTCACTTCACTGCTAAGGTGGGGACCTCAAAGGAATGACAAGGCACAGGGTTTGGCTTCAAACGGTCTCAGAAATCTGTTCTATTTATTTCAGTGTCTAATGTAGCTCCAACAGCTTCATAAGCTAATAATCTTATACTGTATCTGCCCTACACTAATTCCAAGAAACACTTAATGTCTAACAGCTTATAATATTATTCAAGTTCAAATAAAACAAAATCTGCAAAAAAATATAAATAAAGTAAATACACAACCAGTGTATGGTATCCAGTCTCTCCATCATTTACACCACAACGCAGTTGTAATTCTTCATATTTAAAGGTGCAGTGATTCATTTCTTTTCAGCCAGTAGACTCAAAATAAGCTCACACCATAAACTGCCCCTAACTGCCCTCCCATCACATCCATCCTGATTAAAATCACTTAAATTTATGATCTAATCCTTCTAAGCTAAGCTAAGCTATAAAATGCTGAAATTTAATTTTAATTTAATTTAATTTACTGATTAGTCATTTCAAATTTCCTAAGAGACACCAAGTCTGGAAAGATCGTGTAGTGCTTTAAACACAATATTAGTTGTTTAGTTTAAAATCAATTCAGGGAGCCGGTGGAGTGACAGGGGTAATGTCGGGTTGACCACGAGCAACAGGTATGTAAATCCTGTTGCCAGGAGTCACTGTACAGCACATATGAATATTAAAGTCACAACAGATAAGTAGTTTATCAAAGTAAAAATTCATTCAAATGACACTTGCTCTGAGCAAAGCTCCTCTACATCATCATGGTAAATAAACTCTTAATTTAGCAATCAAATAGGGCACTATGGTCATGACTGATGCTGCACAAAGCCTGAAGATCAGAGTTCATTAATGCAGTATGCTTACTTTATAAAAGCCTTTAATGAAGTCTGTCTAAAAAGATCTGATCTAACCTTTTGGAAGAGGCTTGTGATCCACCATAAAAGCATTATTAATGTGCGTGTGCATATGGTGATATAGTCTATTATCATTAACCTTGTATGATGTTAACAACAAATTTCTCCCACACAAACAATAAATAAAAAGGTGTGCTACATGTGGAACGTAGGCAGGTACTACCCTAACGCTCCATATAACAGGAAAGTATGTGTCAGCTGCCTGCAGTCCTACTAATCCTGTAAATGTCAGTCATTAGGCTTCAGATGTCATTTTCATTAACTTTTCTTGGAAACAAGAGTCAGAGCAAGACCAACAATTTAGCAGAGAAAGAAATGTTCACCAGACTATTACTGAACCACAACCCACTCTTTCCATCCACAATATGGTCTCCATTCATTATTCAGACTAAAGATGCACTTTCCTTGTTCTTTAACTCTTCACTTTGATGTCCCTGAGCAGCATTTAACAAACAGCAACCGTATCGGCTGCTTATAATGGAGGTAACTAAAGAAATCTTTAAAAGACTACTGTTTTAATCAATTAAGCTAAGAAGCTAGATGGACTAGAACTTAATGTTTTCGACCAAAATTTACATAAGAGGTTTCTCTCACACAATGCATGTTTTGAATTTTAATTCAGTTTTCTAGTGCCTATAGTGAACCCATAATGTAGTGGAGCCATAGCTGAAAATGTAGGCCAAGCCTTAAAGCAAGCTTCGACTCAGAAAAACAAATCGGTAACAACCACAAAATGAACAGGCTGCAAGCTAATGTTTTGAGAATATCTGGTTGGATGACTGTATTTCCATACCAACAACTTTTGAAAACGCTTTCAGCTTATTTGCTACTCAACTGCTTAGACTGGTACTTCAAAGCCTGGTAATGAGTGGCGCCTAAATGCCAAAATCTTGTTTGTGTGTGTGTTATAGTAACATGATCTTGGTTATGATTGAGCGGAAATGTTAGACAAGCATCTCAGTTTCCTCTGCCTGCTTCTGCCCACCCCATCTAGCCACATGTGGAACCACGCTGGAACGTCTGTCCAGCCAAAGTAAATGTTCTAGTCATTTGCATGGCATGTGTTTACACTGGATGGCAGCCGATTACTCATATTCTTGTCATAAATATCATCCAGTGTAATTCTTTTCTAATCACTGTATGCAATGAACCTTAAATGTGAGACATTTCACACAGTGAACAGTAACATAAAGGAGCCGTTCACACAGATATTCTGCTGAGAGGACGTTCTTCACACTGACTCATCTACTATGCAGTGAGCTGTTGTGTAACTGCAAAAAATGTGAATAATAAAATCTGTAGTCTAACCCATTTTTCAAGTGACCTGCACTTGAAATGACTTGCTCATCCCTGAGTTAACAAAACCCCCTACCCACTCACGTTATGCAAGAAATAAACCCACCCTTCATACTGAAGTTGGTAACATAAACATAGGAGATGGTTCCTTGAAGAGTTATGGCATCTTAATTGCAAATAGTGACCTGTCAAATAAAAGGGCACACAATAAGTAGGTAGTTATGAGCCTCCAGTTGGCCAAAATTGTTTTAATATGGAGCTTATTTAATGTTAATGACAGAAGGCGCTATATAAACGTTATATTCTCCTTTGGAACGCAGGAGCTGAGTGTCCCTAACTGTCTGATACTTAAAAAAAAAAAAAGTCTAACATATTGGCCATAATCGGCATCATATATCGGCCAACAGCTGCCCTGATTTCTAAGAACCTGTATCAGATTTGGCTACTGAAAAACACATCTGCTCAACATTTGTGGATTCTCAAATACCAACTTGCACATTGTGCCAATCTCAGATTTTGGTTCATGTTCTCTTAAAACCTTTTGTCAATGATATAATTAAATAAATGCAGCTCTCTGTTCCAGAATGAGATGCCTCCAGTCCTTAGACAGCAGTAGCATGTTTGGCTTTTATCCAGACAAGTCTGGAAAGAAAAAGGTTTAGAACCTGATGATTCATTACAAACATGTTATGCATTATCAGTAAACTGAATACACTGACTGGATACAGTGGATTGAACACAAGCTACCTGCAGTTTTTTTTAATATGGTGAGCCCAGTCAAGCACCATTTGACATAGGATTTGTTTGACCCCTTTGTAACCAGCTCTTTTAAATATGCAAAGAAAATGTTAATGCTGAAAAAAGTGACACATTTCTCATATTGACAATATATTTTTTTTATTGCATGTAGTGTTTAATACTAAGAAAAACACTGTAACACCAAATCATAGTTTGACAGAAAAATGTATTTGACATAAAACAGCATGTGAAATTCTTATTCAGCTGTCCCTGGATCCCTCTGCCAGACAACTGAGGACTGATGCTTTCATGAACACAACAGACAGCTAGCCAGTCTCTGAGGCTGGACATATAAAGGACGATCATCTAAGCAAAAGTTGGTGGATGTCCTTTTGCTTCTTCTTCAGTGGTCTTCAAATGTCCCGTGTAGTTGCTGTGGTCTCCGTCATTCATTATGAATACAGCTCTGCCTCACTCTCCACGATGTAGGCCTGTTGATGGACATATGAACAAGGTGTTCAACATGTGTTTTAAATTTAGAAGTCTCAGTATAATTATCATGTATTTCATGTAGACTGCAGTACTTACACAGGAGTAAATATTTAGTTGCTGTAGTTTATCACATACAGTATAACAGAAATATCTTTCATTATAGCTGCATTGGTCTTAACTTAAGGTAAGTTCAGGATTTTTTTCAAGCTGGTGGAGCCAATTCCAGCTCAAATAACACAGACATATATGACCTTACTGGCACAGTTGAAGCTTCACTTCAGCCTGAGACAAACTTGTGCATTTTAGCTCTCATTTCTTTTTTACATTTATACTCATTCTCATGGATATATTGGCAAACTGTAAGGAAGCTTGAAAAATCTCAAACCAATCTGTAGAGACTAAGTCTAAACTTAAAGCTACTGAGTATCAAGCAACACCTGCCACCCGGGTAAACGTTCCTACCTATATTACATCTAAACCAAACACAAAGATGACGGCCACTGGACACACCAATGACTCTCCCTAGTGGCTACGTGCCTCCTGGGGAGGAACAAAAACTTATTTTTACACACAAAAAAAGATATGATTAGGTTTAGGGGGAAACACTACATGGTGAGACAAGCAGAGACAACCCCATTAAAACCCCTTGTGTCTCACACAGACACCAAAGTCCGTAGTCATCTGTATGAGACATAAAAGACCCTTTATGATATTAAAAAAAAGGTACTTGACAAAGCGTCAGTATTTGACGTGGTGGGAATGAGAAGGAGCTCCTCTTGCAGCGAGAACAAGTATTCAAACAATGTGAGACGTGGTGTACCTTTCTCCATCTTCTCTTTGTGTACAGGTTGTGAGGTTTAAACTATTCAAGTGATAGAGCTGGTCTTTCCTTCCTAAGAACATGGTTGAGAGTAAGTGGTTCCAGGTTGTTGGGATCATCAGATACTTTGCTGATAGCCCAATCATGAACTTTGCACATGACAGTATGAAGTCCTTTGTCATCCATTGCTGCTGAAAAACTAAATGTGAGAATCCTTCTCACCTTGTGGATTATACATCTGCATCTGCTTATGACTCGTATGTGAGAGCTTCCATTATTTCTCCCTCTGCTTCCATAAAGGTGGTGCCATTGTCTGACTAACTTTACACAAGTCCATATATCTGAATCCAGAGTTAGCCACTTCCACATAGACTGCGTGGCAAACATGATTATCACTCCATAGCACTTGGCTTGAAGGAAGTCTTCGCTCCTATAGATGTATTTATCTACTGGAGTTTCTCCAAAACTTACAAACCACCATTGGGAAGATCTAGTGGCTCCTCTGACTGAAGAAATCCTGTTAGATAGGGGTGAAAGTGCCTTTCCATGTTCTTGACATACCAAAGTGGTACCAATCTAAAATATTCAATCTTGCCACTGGAGCTGCAACTCCTTATGCATGAGGTTAACATGTAGAGCAAGAACTACAGCAGTCAGCTGTAGGCAAGGAATCATAATAGCAGCTAATGGTGTATCTCTGGCTTTGCCCAAAAGGAACACAACACATGGATGATACTTTGGTTTTTCTGCATCCTATGATAATTAACACCTCCACGTTTCACTGGCATTTGAAAAATTGTGAAGCTGCACAACTATAGCGTATCCAACATCGAAAACTTTGTCTCTATCAACCTAGCCCGGTTGAGAGAAAAAAAAAAAAAAAAAAAAAAGCTTGGCTGGTTGGTTCACCTACCAGATACTGTTGCAAGTGTATCAAAAAAATAATTTCAGAACCAGGTGGGTTTCGATCAAAAGTTTATTATGCAAAGCAGCATGATTTCAGTAAGCTTAGAAGACCATACATCGTGCTCGACACTAACACCTGCATCTTGAAATAAATCCCCACACACAACTGGAGTCCAATAGGTCTCTCAACAGGAAACTTGTTTCAGTTTGGGACTGTTGCTGGTAAAACACATGAGCAGCTTTTTGAAAGTCAAACTGTCATCTGCCATTTTTCTCAAAGTGAAGTGGAAAAAGAAGTAGTAGCAACAAAGACCAGCTATAGTGTCGCTAAATGTTGCTTCATCTGGGCCAAAGGTGGCACAAGGTAGCTAGATAGATACTTTATTGATCCATTAAGGGGCATTGGTAAACTCTCCATATGACAGGAGTCTGCTTAAGTGGAAGCCCTATACTGTGGGTACACCATTGCTTACCATTTTACACAGCTCTCACTAACCACAAATGGGTTTCAGCTACTTCTAATGTAGAATATGCCTGGAAGGAAGATGGAAATGGTACTGGTGTTTTCACTGACATTGGTATTTCAGTTGTGGAAGAATAAAGAAGGAGGCAGGTACTCAAGTAAGAACGCAAAAAAAAAAAAAAAAATTTTAAATGATGAAATCATGGGTATTACACTGATCTGGTAAATTGACCAGCGAAATAGGTTGGTCTCTCTCACCAATGGATCCACAGGCACTGATGGTCAGACTAGTGTGGGGAAATAGCACAAAGGCTAAGGTGACAGACACTCACCGACATTGACTGACAGCATGGGATGTCATGGGTTTCTGTCAAATCTCCCTCAGGGCCTTTTAATAAGTAAAGAAGATGTCTTCTGTCATCTCGATTTGATGAAAAATTGCTGATATGGCTGTGACAGGTTCCTGCCTGACTCCCAGTAATTCACAAGTGACGTTAGGACCTTCCAGGAGCAGCGGTTTCTGCTGAATGCTTCCAATTGGTGTTGTCACATTAAAAGGACCATTAATGATCCAAATGTTTTATGGAATAGGGTCCACCCCTGCAGCTATTAATGGCTTACAAAGTTATAGTATTCTAGGAGTGTTGCTTCCAGTTAACATTAGCTTCAAGCTGGGCACATATACCTTTGACAAGTAAGATCACTTTGCTAAATCTCTTGCTGTCACAACGATGTCTGCATTCACCGCCATTTTGAGATCTCCTCAAGAGTCTTTAGAAGAGGTTGGCTTCAAGACAAGACTTCCAAGCCTGACAGGGAATAAACTGGTGCAACCTTTTCCTGTCCCATGGTTTGCAAGAGAGAATGGATCTGTCTGTCGGCTAGTTTCAAGAGGCGCTGAACAAAAGGTAGCTGAAGTTCCAGGATTTAGACATGAATATTGTACTGTACTGTATTATGCAATCTCCTTCATTAGACTTGACTTTGGCTGGTAGAACAGAGGAGACATCAATCCCTTGTGGCCCCTGTATGACCAAAACTTTAGCAGTAGAGCTTAACACTGCAGACCCATGATTGGCCCAAACTACCCTTAAGGTTTTCAGAGTTCTCTGTAGACTTCAGAGATGCAATGGTGGCTGCAAATTTGTTTTCTTTTGGGTTATGATTTGAGCCTATTAATCGTTTGAACTGGCCATGATCAGGATCTGTATGTTGGCAGCTACATACCTTTTCCTTTGGCTACCATCTTGAGAGTCTGTTTTAAGTAGTACAAGCAATCACCACTGCTGGCATTTTCTCTACAGATTCTTTAACAAAGGACTAAGGATTGTCCTAAATACGGGCAATGATGATACACGTTGTTGAACAACTGCTACTGGTATTTCATTTTGCCAGCACATGTAGGGGCATTTGTCTTCAGGTAGTCTTTTGTTTGTGAGTTGAGCACTGATCATGAAAGATTTCAAAAAAATGTGATGATATGCCCCCTGGAGATTTGTCATTTGAAGCAGAATCAGTCCACTGTTTTGGTCTAACTGTAAACTGCTGACAAGCCCCCTCAGGCATCGGAACAGTTCTCTGCTGACCCTGACAAATCCTTATTTTGCTATGTTTTACTTTAAATTACAGACTTGCACTTGTGTGCCCTTGGACTTCGGATATGACAAGTTGCTGCTTTTTCTTGTTTTCTCCAGTATTGTATTTATATTGTATATTGTATTTAGCAATGGCTGCACTCAGCATAGCTTACCTTTTGAGTAGTTTGCTAATGTTATTTCATTGCATCCTTTTCTTTTAAAGCTGCTACACAAACAAGCACAAAATGGACCATCATCAACCTCATCATAAAATGCAGAAAGTTCAAGACACTCACTTTGTCACCTCAGAGATAAATTCATCAGTAGACATAACCTTTACTTTGAACAAAGTATTTTCCCTTTCTTTTTTATCACATAGTAACATACACCCCAAAGAATCATGAACACCTTTCCCTTTATCACACAGTATAAAGTCATCAAGAGCACATTGTATATGTGATATTCTTCTTTGTATTAATGGAAATTTTCAGTCATCAGACTGGCCTTATTTAGTTTGGCTGTGTCCAGTTTCTCAGCAAATGCCTTGCCAGTTAATATCACAGCATGTTTTCCTTCCTCAGTGCTGCTAGTAATGCGATTTGACTGTACAATGCCCTCGGCAGAGCCCGTCCAGTTTCGCGCACATCCTGTGCCTCATGTGGCATGCTCAATCACAATAATAAGTCACCCAAGTCAATTTTTTGCCTTTTTTGGCCACCAGTGCATTGGAATTATGCCCCACTTGTGTGTGCAGACAAACTTATATGGCCATTCATAATTGGTAGCATAACACATACCTGACATTGGTGCCATGGGATAATCCTGATGAATGAGCACACTCCTTTGCCAGGAGTTAAAGAGCGGTCCCCGTGGTCCTCTCGTTGATGGATAGCATTGGTCATCATGAAGAAACATGCTGGAAGTTCCCAGTCATCATTAATGAGTGTTCTGATTTTTTTCGCTGACAACTGGATGCTACAGCTGGGCACAAGTGGTTGCACAATAAACACTGTAGACGTGACCGGCATCTACAGTGTAAGTCCGGAAACTACAGCAACTGGCATCTATTGCCAAAAATGTAATAAAACTGTTTATCATCATGGTATTGATTTTCTGTATAGCAGCTAAACTAAAACTTAAAGCTACTGAGCAGCTGCATTGATAGGGAGGTAAATAACATGCTGAGCACTGCACCACATAATCTACTAACGCCTCGTAAAATGACAGAGAGAAATTTTCACTACTCTTGACTTAGGTGCAATATTTATTGTTCCCCTTTCACTATGTCTTTGGCATTTTCACTACTAGAATCTGTAACCTAGTCTCTAATTCATCCATAAAACGATCAGTTTCACCATTACAAGTAGCAAATACACAGTATGACATAAAGCAGAAGTACACTAGTTACAGAGAAAACTAATAGCCAATTACTCAATAAAACAACAGGTGTTAGCTCACAAAACATCTAGCTCAGCATGTATGTCATGTTTTTAAATTCTTCCAGGCAGATATATTGAATTACAGTGATAATGTTTCTGCGATGGGCCAATTGTTAAGCCTTTTGACTTGATTCCCTTTACACCACTGATCCTTGGGTCATACAGTTCTGTTCTTAATGGGAAAATGTGTCACAAAAGCAAGAAAGCCCCAATTTCTGTTAGACTTTGGCTTCACTTTTGCATATTGGCTGGAACTGGTGACACGTTCATGCTTTTACTTACTCTTTTACTTTTACTAGAACCAGAGCATGAGAGCAGAGCGTGAGGGGAACACAAATGGGAAGATTTTGGACAGAGCACAGAGTGGCTTTTTAAAAAAAAAAAAAAAAAAAAAGACGGAGCATTTCCCTATGGCCTGGTATTTTTCTCAAGTACTGCTCATACCACAACCTGAAAGGTTATACAGACTTTTCCAGTCAAAATAACTTGATAATTGTTACAAGGAAAAAAATCTGGTTGATTCATTGATTACACCTATTTTTTATGTCATACTGCTTGTTGTACAGGACTAGCTGTGAATCAATGATTCCTATTTGTAAAAAAGTAGTTCTTTAGTTCTTTGGGGTGTAAGTGGAGTAGTGAGAATTTCTTTGCTCACTCTGGATCCAACTTAACTTTAATGTTCACAGAAGTGACACTATTCCTAAATTATTATTACCTTAAACCATTACATTAATTTAATCTTGTTATTTTTTAGTATGCAGCCTTCAAAAGCCTTCCCACCACTGCCAGTTTAAATGAATGAAAGTCAAACTTAAAGACATGCTGTACCTTCAGGGTTAGCTCCACCAGGAGGTTATTGGCAGATACAGGTAAAGGCTTAATTAGGAATTTAAAGGTCTGCAATTTTAAAACATTCATTAATGTCAAATTTAAATTAGTGTTTACAAGGGGTGTGATGAGATCTCATGATATAAATTAGGGTTGCATCAAGCTTATGATTTTAATAATCAATTGGTCAATTATGTTTTTGATTAATCAGGTTTTTACACAAGAAGATAGAGAGGCTTCAGCCCCGGGTATTTGGATCTCAGCCCTGAACATATTCGGTCCTGTCAAACGTTAACACTAGGTTCACTTTAAGACCATGGACCAATCTCGGAGCAAAGAGCAAAGAGGAACAACTAATTACAGCATCAGAATGAGAGGTAATAATTTAGTGTGGTCTGAGCCGGTGACAAACAGACCATCAGGAGCACCGGGGCATTTCTCTATGGCCTGTTCGTGTTTCAGAGTCAGAGTCAGAGAAATACTGTCTGCTCAGTAAGATGCTCAAGTTATTGACCTGCAAAGCATAAACATTTTGCTGAATGACCGACTATCTGACCACATAACAGAAAAACTAGCAGAAGACGGCTCCACCACTATCCACATAACATAATGTTAAATCGTGGAAAATGTGACTTTCACTCTTTTGCCATTTTCGTCTCTGCAGCTGCTCATCGAGTCACTGTGTGCTGCCGCAAACATCTACATCACCAGACCTAACTAATCAATAAATACATTCTTTGCCAACTATTTTGATAACCGAATTTTATCAATTTTATTGATTACTTGTTGCAGTCCTAATTAAAATGTCACAATATTTCACCTTGTCAAGTGAAAGGCTGTCTTGCAATATACATAACAGCACAGTCAGTCAAAGGTTTTAGCTGGGCACATGTTTACTTGTGCATTGGAAACATTTTGTGAAGATCCTGCAGGGAAAAGGGCAATATAGATTCCAAGCCTCTGACAAAAACATTTTTCTGGTTCGTGCAGAACTGGTGAATAAAATCCTTTGAAAGACATACCACAATTAAAAAAAAAAATGTATTTCTGATTAGTTTTTTTCCCCTTACAAAACAGTATTAGCCTATTAGATGGTTATTGTCTGTTCATAATGTGCTGAGACTATTGTAATATTATTTAGGACAGAAAGAACAAGTGTGTATGTGTTTTCGTTTAACATTAAACACATTCAGAAAATGATCTTAAACTAATATTCTTTTTTTAAACAGATGTCAGTGTGTATTTTCATTTTTGGTAACCTGTATTTTTTTGGGTCTTAAATTCCACTTGAGGTGGTATTAAAAAAAAAAAAGATCTTAAAAAGTCATAAATTGACTGATTGTTCTTTTACTGCATGATAGTTCATACTCAAAAAGTTGAACTGAACTGACATTCAATACAAGATTAGCTAAAACATTTCCAGATGCACCTGTATGGTTTTGCACTTTGCGATTTCCAGTCAAATAAAAGAACTGTTTTTAATAATATATTTTGTTATTGAATATTTCTTAATTAGTTTTAGATTTTTGTTTGACACACAAAAGAGAACTGCTTGGAAAGGTAGAATATCCTTTTTGTAAAGCAAACATCCCAGCGTTAACTATAAAATATTATGGTATTAACTATAAAAGTAAAGCTGTTGCTGAAAAGAAAATCCTGTTATTAGTCAATTTTCCATATAAGACCTAAGATGTGGGGTTTGCTGACCTTCACTGCATTTTTCTATGACAAAAACTGGCTGGGCTAGTGAAAATAATAAATTGTTTTATCTGGAAAGAAAAAACCCAGGAACACTCTCTGGAACATACTGATTACCACAGTGGGAGTGATTTTAAGATCCAATGAGATGGCTTTGACTGGAGGGGATTTTTCTCTTACACATCTTCACCAAAATCCATCATCATTTCATCACAGCTGCATATATTTCTAATTTTAACACCTCAGGGCCAATAAAATATCACAAAATAACCAAATGAAATCACGTTCTCAAAGCTGACCAAACAATGATGGACAAACCTTACTGTGAGTATTTTGTGTGCTTTTTTTAAAACTGTCATTCAGCTACAAAAACATCAATTCAGAACCAATACAGCTGGATCAGGGAGTGCTGTGCTGAATCAGGCCCTGACCTCTGACCTTCCCATGGAGGTGTATAAGAAATATAAATAGAAACAGAAACAAAGCAAATACTTACTGAGATTGACACAGAACTATGCTATGGCTTATGGGGTTTGATAAAGTACAGTACTCACTACTTTAGAGACAACAGGGTGTATAACAGCACAACAAGTACACTAACAAGTCCATTTAAAGGGGTCAGTACCAGCACTGATACACTAAGTGCACCAAACTGATCCATGAGTTTTGACACAGTTTTCTATAATTGCGTCAATGGGAGACATGAGACATGACATGTCGAGGTCACCACTGCCCTAAAGCAAGTGCAGGTTATGCTGTAGAACTGCATGGGGCATATTGTTTGTAGTTTACATGCAAAGCTGCATATTATACTGTGCAAAAACCCTTAAGAAACTCAGAGAACCCTTAACTATATAAGGAGAAAAAACAGTCCACTGTTACTTTAACAAATGAAAGTCTGTCAAAGACTCTGAGAGGTTTCTTTAAGTGCACTTGCGAGAAGCATTACATGGGATGAGAGCAGCTTTCATGAGGACCATGCAAGAAAAGAGTTACCTCTGACACAGAGATTATTCATAATAATAGAATAATTAAGTTCATTAGAGTTACTAGACTCTGAAATCACTAATTAACACCACCTTTTTATTGGAGCCCACATCCGTGCTCCCAGAGTTCAAATAGCAGACACATCTCAAATTCAGCCGTCCTGAGGAGACCACAGGACTCAAGCCTTCACGACTGGAGCGGGTTAAAGAAACCACCACTGATAGAGACCAAGAAGGGCCAAGAGACACAAGGAAAGGACTTTGGACCAGTGGAAATGTGTTCTAGGTGTGATAAGTCCAAAATTAGGATTTTTGGTTCCAACTGCTGTGTCTTTATGACAGACGGAGAAGGCAAATGCACAGTACCTGCATTTGTGATGGCTGGTGGTGCTTTACTCGGGACACTGTTGGTAATTTATTTAGAATCCGAGGTACATTAAACCAGCATGCTCACCATCCCATCTGATTTGTGCTTAGTGCAACCATCAGGTCTTTTTTCAACAGGAGTAAGACCAAACATACCCCTCCAGGCCAAGACACACACATCTGGTTAGAACTCTGTTTACAATAGTTCAACAAGGCCTAGAACATTAAACGCATCTCTAGGTGACAAGTCTGAATACACATACTGTGAGGTTATAACTTTGTCCAACTCTTTCATGACAAATTGAATTATACAAACAAAATCAACAGCTGTAACTGTGCATCTTTAAGGTAACCTCCTCTTATCCACCCATTCGTTCACTAAACAAGGACTGAGAAACAGAAGAAGAAACAACTTTGCTGACATCTGTAACTGTACTTAGTGCAGCACACACCTGCACAGGTGCACGACCAGCACTGATGACGTTAAGGAGGATGATAAAATAGTTCATTTCTGCACATCTTTGATATTATGCTTTAGTGCGTGTTAGAGCAGGGAACCCCATAATGTTATTGATCCAGTATTTCTAATGCACAGCTGCAGAGCTAGCTTCAGGCCTGCTCTGCGTTAGCCAACACTGCACAGACTATATGACGGCTACACGTATCTGTCCGCCGTGTGCTGCACTTTCAGGCCACTTCTACACTTTGTGCAGACTGTTTCTGAGTGTGAAGCAGCTTTTCAGTCAGTAAAGACCAGACCGGAGCCACAGATATTCCTGCTGCATCTGAAAGCTACCATGAAAACACTGCAGACGAGCGTCACTTGGCTTCATTTGCGCTGCGTAAAAGCGCCGTGCCGGGTTAAATTGTTGGATCAACTTTAAACATGTCTCACCTGGACGCCTGGTTATGTGGAGGGAAGCGCCTTAATGCTACAGACAACCTCGTTTGTCGTAAATACCTGATAAAACCATCGGCCCCTGTAACAGTTTGTCTCCAGCCATTTTGAGCCAAACCGTCAACTTGACTAAGCGCATAGAGTAGGGGTGTGTGTTTGTGTGTGATCGACTTATTTATTAACGACACTCGTCAGGGTAGGCCTACAAAAAAATAAGAGCTCAGTATGTTACTTGTTTCTGTTTTCTCCTGATAATCTGTGTTTCGCGTGGGTGAAGAAACAATCTGATGTAGTTGATCATTTCCAGTAACACCCCCCCCCCCCTTCAAGGCAAAAATGGTACAGCTCGACAAACTCCGGGGACTTACGTCGCTCAGCAGAGCTGTGCAGGAAATTAGACATTGTCATTACAGCCATGTACAACACCTAGTTCAGAATCCGAATAAACGGAACAGTCCATTTATTCGGCATTTGGACTATTCAACCTACAGCTTTATACAGCGACGGACTCACAAGTGCCCCCACAGGTGTGCAGAACCAACAGCATGCCCTCTGGTCTGCACACTCCAACAAAGTTCCTGTGATCAGTCCCTGCAGTAAAGCAAACAATGTAAGTGCTCAGTGTCTGTACAAACATAACACAGTTCTGTAATGGCTGACTTAAGCTGGGCGCATTTTGTACGATTTTGGCCCTGATTAGGTCGTCTGAGACAAATTTGAAATCCTAACAGAGTCCTATAATCCAAGGGTGTCCAATCCTGGTCCTCAAGGGCCACTGCCCTGCTTGTTTTCCAACTATCCCTGCCCTACCCACTGCTGATTACCTGGATCAGGTGTGTTCAGTCCATTAGAATCTGGAAGATACCATCTCAGATGAGGGTGGAAGTGAGGGAAGACAAA
Source organism: Mastacembelus armatus (assembly GCF_900324485.2). Lineage (NCBI taxonomy): Eukaryota > Metazoa > Chordata > Actinopteri > Synbranchiformes > Mastacembelidae > Mastacembelus > Mastacembelus armatus. The sequence goes on along the minus strand of NC_046652.1, from coordinate 16,705,215 downwards.
GTGAAATTGTATCCCCCAACTTCTGATTGGCTGAACACACCTGCTGAACACCTGAAAATAAAACCTGTAGTCTTTGATCGTTGGTTTGACATTTTCAGTTTTTCCCCTGATGAAATTCTGGCAGTGTCAGAAGATTTCAGACACTTTCCTGCAGCGTGACTTCTCCCACGGCGACTCCACCGATTAGTCTTTTATTATTACAGCTTTAAAATTCATTTTCCCTTGCTCATAAGGGATTAGTTGGGTTCTATGTGTAAAAATGTTGGTGAGAATAAAAACTGAGTTGGTAATCCACAGGACCAGATAGAGGACTTGTCATTAAAGGTGTCTTAACTAGCTCTACTACCACTACCACTCTACAACTCACATGTTGTTTATCCGAGCTTTTGTAAAATGCAGGTCATAAATTAGCCCTGCCTGCCAACTAGTGAAGATAAAGATAAAACTAAAACCAAAGAAGAGCTCCTGGTGGCCAGACGTCTTTATGCAGAGAGAGTGGGACAAATAAAAAGCAAAAACCTGGGTTTGGCTTTTTGAGACGGAAAGTGTTAAAAGCAGTCAAGGACCATTCCCTTTAAAACAAGCATTGGGGAGTGGCCTATAGTGTGAGTCTCAGTCAGGCTCCCAGGAATGGTGCTAGACTGTGAAGCAAATTTGGCCTAGCAGCAAAACCACGTTAATATCCAACATCCACATTCATCACATGATGCACACTAGCCCAGAAGGTATTTTCCCCATAGAGAATCACTGCAAAAAGGAACAGATGTAAAACGTTGGAATACATTTGCCTCACACACCCCATGAAACGACCCACTGGTTCCAACAATATATGAAAAGTCTAGAAGAGCCGTAGGATATTTTTATTTTATCCCATTCATGTGTGTGGAGAGCCGACCAGAAGTCAGTCAGGTTGACCCTGAGTCCCAGCTGGACACAAGTGCTTGTGCTTCATGGGCCCAAAACTGTGGAAGCATGTGGAACATTTTATTGCTGATGTCCAGAAACATGAAGTATTTAGTTGGAATATGCAACACTGAGCAACTATCAAATGATTGAACTGGACAGCATGTGTGTGATCCAACATCCAGTTCTCCTGAATCCATCCATGGTCACAAAAGACCAGGGGTGCCCAGTAGCGTTGCTCCTGGAGGGCCTCTGCCCTACCCTGTTGTGTCAATCAGTACATTCTGGAAAAAGTAAAAGTATGAAGTAGCATCAAATAAGTACCCCAGAAGTATTTGAGTAGTCCAATAACTGAATCTAGAACTGTGGTAAACAGCTCCCCACGAATGTTCCCTGTGTTTTAGGTGCAATGATCCCAACAACATTTTATTCCTACTGCAGTAATAAAAGAGAGCATAATAATTATTTCCAGGTCTTAATGGTATTAATTTTACACCTTGTGTATATGAATACAGTTTTGTTTCATGCTGACACTTCCAAGGATATGTATTTTCAAATTAATTCTTATGAAGGTATGAGTATTTATCTCTGTAAGAAATTAAAAAGATCCCAGCATATTATTTAATTTAAATGTGACAGAGGAGTGAGGGGTAACAAGTAGGGAGCATCATGGGAAAATGGCATTTTCTGGTCAAATTTAGATGTAGATTTGAATGTTCTGTCGAATCCTCTGACCACTGCCTAAGGTCTTTTAGTATCAGTGTGGCTTAGCCCTCTTTTTTTGTGCTGAGACTGAGTGGGTCTGTGTTGGCTCCCATTTCCTTCAGACACATGACTGGCTGAAATCTCATGCTATCGCAGTGACTGGATTGGTGCAAATACCATGAAATCATGTCGTTATAACAGCAACATGAGGGAAATTCCTATCAATAACTGAAACCACGGTAAACAGCAGGGCTGACACTCCCCCACATGACAGACATACACCAGAAAGCCTCTCATAGTAGCACTGCTAGCTCAATTACAACACAGCTATTCACACAGTCAATCTCTCAAAGCCAATAAACATGCTCATGGCAACTGTGATGTCTCAGTGACTCCCTACAACATGAATGCTGTTGGAAAAATCCCATGGACATATGCCAACAACGCTGTGTGATTATGTGGACAAATGAAAACATTGTGTAGCTTTATTGTGTATCTACCATTTAAAGTTAATAAGACCAAATATTAATCATGCCCAAAATATATTAGTGAAATATAATATATATCAGCTATGACATCCCTAAACACATGCATTTAGACATACATGTCAACTAACACACACTCAACACTTCTGCTGGTGTTTCTTGCAAAGAAGCATGGTGCTGTTAGTTTTGTAATTTGAGTTACTGGCGGCTACACATGTCCTGATTTGTCAACCACTGTCAGGCGTCACTGTATAGTCTGTGTCAGGTGGCAATGCTCTCTGTCTTTGTGTCTTTTGGTTGTATGTGGATGATAGACAGGAACAGACAGAAAAACATGTACTCAGTTAGAAGCTATTTAAGGTCCGTCTGTATCTTTCTGTCTGTTTCACACAAACATAGAAGCAGCAGCATTGACAGAAGCTTTGAGAACAAAGACGTGTAAACAGGACCTTCAATACACGTCACTGCTGTTTTTGTGAGAGGATCTGTTTTGGGCTGATAGTGCTTGACGAGTAATATCAATATTTTTTATCTCCCAAAACAGGATATGAAAGAGAGCTTTCTTTTTCTGTAACCCTTGATGAAACACTGAGGTACCACTCTATGGATTTGTATTTTATGTCTGTAAATTTGATGAAATCCTCAGGTATCACTCCAAAACATATGGTTAAACATTTATCATAATATTCCTTTTTTTTTTCAGTAGCATGTGTGAGACTATGTCTTCAGCTCTGTATGAGCTAGAAGCTTTTATTAACAACACATAGAAGTCTTAACTATAGCAAAAAGTAGCTGTGGCATCCCTGCTTTGTGATCAATACAAGGATCTTTAGCTCAGGGCCAAATAGAATTAAGAATTGCTTTAGGATAATGACAGTATCGACCAGCACTCAATAAAGTGTTTCAATGTGGCAGGTTAATTCCCTTCTATCAAGGTGTACAAGGAGCCAGTCTGAGTCAGATTTGATGGTGAAAGTAAATTTTCTGCAGCACGGTGCCACTGTGGCATGATGCACTGCAACTTTCCCCTAGATTACACATCCATTTTAACTTGTTAAAATGCACCACCCCACATGTAGTACACTTGAAAATTTAGATATGCTTGGGTCTATACTACTCTCAGTCTTTATACAATCATGACAAATTATACATAATTTGAAAACTCAACTATAAATAGTTTTATAATAGGCACTGTAAATACTTTTATTTCTGTTGGGGGTCATATTCTGTGTATGTATACATATATACACAAGCCTGAAAAATGCATGCCCAAATTGAACCAGCAGTTGTGCTTACATTTTAAGGGTTATATCAATGACCTTGGTATCACTGAAAAGGAAACACTTTCTGGTTTAATGTGAAAAAAAAAATCAGACTCTGGCGATGTCATACATTACTAAACATACACAGACACAAACTTGGTAAAAAATGTTGGACTTATACTCGCCTAATTTTTTGTGTTTTTGACTAAAAAGCTCTAAATACAGGATGTTCTGGTGAATACTGAATAGTGACAAACTGGATTGAGAGTCACACCTGTTACTCTGTACAGGTCCAAATTTCCTACCTTGGCCTTGCTCTTCTCTTACTCCTTCCTCTGGTTGATCCAGTTTACCTTCTCTGGGTCAAACCCACAGCTCTGCCTGTTGACTCTAATCTATGGGGGATGACTGACTGTTTACCAGCTGCTCTGGGCAGATCTGAACAGTAGAAACACATAGAAAAACAGCTACACTGACTGGGAACACATGTAAATAAACCTGCATACTTGTAGGTACATAGTTGTCCAATAGTCTTGAGGTCTGAGTGAATATTTCAGAGAACAGAGGTGAATTTACCATCAACAGAAAACCAGGAGCACAGAAAGAAGCCGTTAGCTACATTAGCATTAGCGTTAGCAGTTCCTTTTCATAAATAATATCAAAGAAAAAACCAACCATGCTGACATAAATAAAAATATAGAGATTCAGGTATTCACCGATCTAATTCAGCCTCTAATCCTCCTTCAGAACAGCCTTATTCTGCCACAAGCCGACGCTAGCGTCGTTAGCCTGGACAGTAACTGTTAGCTGGACAGTGTCTATTGATTGTGCTGAGTCATCTTCACAGACGTCAATCAAGACGTCCCATATGGCGATGTATAGACGTTTCTCTGGGTGACGCTGCGTCCTCTGCGCTCCCTGTGCGTCACTAGCGTTGTCAGGGCAACGGTCCTATCAGAACGCGGGAGCTACGTCTACAGTGCGTCTCGTCGTTAGAAACGTTATTTCATTGGCTACAGTATATGTCAATCATTATTGACAAACAATATGATTGGGTGATTCTACTGTCATTAGACTTTATTACGTCCCCTGGGCGGGTCTTACCTGTGAGTTGTGACTGTCATTGGTTTTCGTACTGACTGACTGTTTAAAACCTGACGGCCGAGTTTGGTTGTGGGTTTATTTTGTTCGCAGGAGTCTGAAGAATGTTTATATACCGTCTGGTTGTGGTAAATAAATGGCGAGAACTATTGGAGAACAAACGGAATTAAAACTTTTTAATGAGGACTGAAAAGTGAAGGATGGGTTTATGTCTTTTATGTTTTTTTCGGACTAAAAACGCGGAGGCAGTTTGTTCAGTGGACTAACGTTACTACGGAAACATTGATATACAACAATTTCATTCCATGTGTGGATTAGTGCACATCAGCAAAGGTAAGAATTACCGTCTTGATGTGTTCCTACTCTTGTTAAACATCTGAGGAACTGTTTAAGCAGTGACAAGCCTATTCTTTTCAAATGATATATAGTTTGTTGGACTTTATTCAGATTAGGCTGACAATATTTGGAAATACATTTGGAAATACAGTTTGCGGCCCACGGACAGGCCATGGGGCTTTAACTTAAAGATCCTGTTAAACTTTATAACCAGTTTATTTTGCATCTCAAAACAAGTCGTTTTAATGACACAAAGACTTATAGAGAAAAACAAAGTAAGTAATAAAAGTTGTTGCCTCCTGTTATTGGACTGGAATAAAAGTTGAATGAACGGATGATAAATAATCTTTTCTTCAATTTACAGATACATTTCTAAGCCACATTTCTTGTAGCATATCCCCTTTGTAAATAAAAGTAATTTATTTTGCTTGTTATGTGAGGTTTGCTGATGTTTGGAGATGAAAATGTTTTCAGATGAAATATTCATTTTTTTAGTTGGCTTAATTATGTATGTGTCCACTGTCAAGTCAAAAACTGCTGCTCCTGTGAGGGATGTTTCAAGCAAACCTCTTTGCCATGGGCAGAGAATACATTACCTCCTTATTAAAGGGACTGCCTGGATTACTCTCATATGCAACCTCATGGAAATATTAAATGAAGCATCTGCACACTTCAGTGGAGGCTGAATAAATACAAGTGCATCTTTGTTTGTACCTTATAATGCAAAGGTTGGCCTGATTATCATGTTTGACTTATTTGCTGCATCATTCTTTGTTTAAGCAAAAAACTCTTTTCATATAAAACTTCAAATGTGCAGGTTCTTTTTTTATATTTAAAAAATATTCCAGCAGTGATATAATAAATTGGTGATCTGGATTATGAGTAGATGATAAAGGTGCTTGCAGTATAATAAGCTGGACATAATGAAAGTCATGTGTGTGGTCATAGTCAGGAATCTGCAAGTCAAGTATCAAATCCTTGGAATTACTCAAATGAAGTGTGTGATGAGAAGTTATGTTATTACAATAAACATGAAGCCACAGCTTGCAGTTGGTTTTGTTCAACAGTTAAAATCTAACAGTCTGTTGCCTTTACATTATGATCTTTGTTTAGATTATATAGACATAACATTAATTGGTGAGATTTAGAGAGGCTCATAGGTGGATTTGTTACCCTTGAATACAGGCTGGCTGATAAATGTTTCCTTAATTTGTGTAAATTTAAAACCAGTAAGTGGTTTTTGTTATATGCAGGACTTAATTCTCGATGAATTAAGATGAGCTGTTTCAAACTTGTTTTCAATATTCGTGGTAAGCAAGGCTGTGTCTTAAATGAAATGAAATGAAACCCAGCTATCCTGGCTCTGTCTGGCTGTTTTAATTGGTACAAAGACAGAAAAAGGTAAAAATGACAATTTGTGGTTTATACTCCTTGACAAGTTCTGTGACTTTTTATAAGTTAAAATTATCTGGAAACATCAAAGTGACGCCAACTAAAACACCCAAAAAAACAAAACAAAACAAAAAAAAAAACTAAAACTGAGCTAAATGTGAGAGTAGTATTGATTGTCTCAAGAAAAAAAAAAACCAAATGAACATATTTCAAGAAATGTTGAAAGATCCCTTTAGACAAGTAATTGCAGGGTACAATGAGCGAAGAAGGAAAAGTATGGAAAATGTGAGCCTCATGCAATATAACCAGGCAAAAAGAAAGTACAGATGACACAATGTTTTTTTTAATTCTTCTTGGATTTTCTGGCTGTGTCCAGTGTACGCGTGTTCGAGTATTTGTGCACATGTATTTTTATGCTTAACCACCTCCTGGCTATGTTGCACTTTGGACTTTTTCTCCTCTTCAAACTTTAAAGTCCTTTGGCCCTCTTGTACTCTCCAAAGTTGAATAATATGGAAATGAAACACTAGTCTATTGCCACGTTCAGGTTTGTTCAGTTGACACATAGAGTTTTGATGTTCTTCATATGTTTCTAACAGGAACTTTTGTTGCTCTCCTGGCTTACAACTTTGGATGCGTATTTAAGAGTTAAACAGGGTTGAACGGTTAGGTTACAATGCATGTGTTGAAATCTCCTCAAATCTGTCTAATTTTGTGTGTAGAACTTATAACTTGAGTTGTTGTAGGCTTACAGAGTGATATTGATAACATGTTGTATACATAATATTGCCAGAAAAAGCCTTAGAAAAATCAACATGTTTGTTTCCTAACCCATACTGGCTGTAATGTTATCATTGCAGCCATATCCTGTCTGGGAATTCCAGTTTGTGGCTCCCTTTTTGCTCCTAAAACGTACCAGTAGCCTGCCACCTTTGCAGCACCGCTCTCCAGCTCTTATAAAAATGTGGGTGGCCACAGTTGTATCCTGAAGTGGCCACATGGATGCTGAGCTATCACATTACATTAAGCCACCAGTCCAAGTCCCATGGCAGTCCTCCCTTAATAAAAAACTGTTTCACAGTGCAAGTTGCTCATGGCTCTGAAGACGATCTGTTTGACAACCAGAGCTTAATATGGAGAAGTTGAGTAAAAGTGACACCATAGTAATTGGCTGACATTTTGGATGTTCATTTATAGTATTCTGCTGTTATTCATGTACAGAGTAAGATGTTCTGTGAGTGTGTGGGGGGAATGGAGTAGGAGTATGTGGTATTCATATCCATGCAGTGAAAACAGCATAGGGCTGTCATAGATTTAAACAAGCAGAACATATAAAACCCACACAGTATTCACTAATTGAGCCAAACCATTTTATCTATTTAACAAAATTTAAGACGTTTCCTTGTAATGGAAGTGTGATTTGTAGGTTCATATCCTCACACAGGAAAATGGTACATACTAATTGAGTATTAAAAGTCACATAATATTCATCATTTAAAGGTGAATTAAAATATATTTGGGAGCTGTAGTTGGCCAAATGAAATTTTGGCAGAGTGGGGAGGAACATCAGCAGAAAATGTAAAAATAAAAACATCTGCTTGTAGAGTAAAAATATGTCCACCCATCTACCTCCACTGAGCATAAGTGGAGATGAATAGAACTTGAATTTAATTTTACACAGTGTTGTAAAATGACTTATATTTAGAGCTGCACTCAATGTCTTATCTAAAGAGCATATCAGATGACTATAAAGGAGTCATGCTTTATAATGATCCCACAAAACTAATTATCGACTGCAGTTTTTGTTTTTTATTTTTTTAAATATTTTTTTTAGGTGGTTGTTTTGCTTTTCTGGCTCACAAACTCTGTTCTTGTAAACCTCATGTCTAGCCATAGGGAGCTGTTTTTCTCATTAATCTACACTCAGTACCACATAATGACTAAGTGAAAACAGAGTTATTATTAGCTTTTGCTAGCGCACTCAGCACATCTAGCCTTGCTGTGATTATGTTGGTGGGATGTTTTCTCCTTGTGCAGCTATGCCCACATGGTCAATATGGTATAAAGTAGTTCAATTGAACTTTTGACAGTGAAGCCATGTAGCCTGGCCACCCAGACCCACTCCTTTCTTAGCGAAAGACTGTGGGTCTGGACCCCAGGCCTTAGGGAGCCTTGACCTCCTATACTGCATTTCCAACATCATCTTGTCTCTACAATACACCTCAGCTCATATTTTACCACAGACTGGTTTCCACTGTGAGAGGTTATGTCTCCAGAAATAACAGAGTTTTAGATCTTCACAGAGTGCACAAACTCTGCTCCAACTGCAAGGACAAATGAACAGTGAAATGCATCAGGCGCTCCAATAAATACAGAATAAATTTAAACTGGCCAGAGGATGGCTGTCTCCTTTAGACAGTCACAAAAAGAAGGAGAAGACTGGGGCAAGCCTGAGTGGAGCCCTGAGGTTGTGATGGTGTATTTGTGTCTATGTGCATGCATGTGCGAGGATAACTCCATGCCAAGTCTACCTAGCCAAAACAAGTATATATCTTGGCCTGCAGAGAAGACAGGCAATGTTACATTTACCCACAGGTCAGGAGCGCCCAGTCCCATAGCCACCCACCCCTGTGCAATCATGGGAGTGGGAGACTTTTTTTCTGTAACTCTAACAATCAGAACGTCCTTCGCCCCACAGCATGCCAGTACCCCTATAGTAGTTATCAACTAATCCTAAATGTGGACCCATGAAGTGAAAAAAGAAAGAGGAATAGAAAATAAAATAGGCATTGCTCCAGATGACGTTAAATAAAGATCTGCCTACCTGACAACAGTCTGACAAAGTAGCCTGATTATGTCTTTTGGACTGTTTATAAGGGCACACTTATTGTTTTTAGTCATACAATGATAATGTAACATAAGTATAAATTGGAGAATCATGTATTTCTCAAATGTTGAAACACCAATGATTAACATGTTAGTTAGAAGTTTTCCTTAAGAAATCATGTCCTCTTTTGTTTTTTTTTTAAGGTTGAACTGTAAGAATCATTTGATTGATTCTTCTCTGGTTTTGCGTTTTGCTACTGCCCTTGTCAATACTGGCAGGATGAAGCAGTACCTGGAGCCCAGTCAGTTTGCTCAGGTAGTCCAGTTACTCCAAGATGGCACATCTGCAGTCACAAGAAGGTTTGCTGTGTCTCGATTAGCACTCGCCAGAGAACACCAAAAATGGCAGGTCAGCCATTGACACCATGTTCACAGATGAGAGCAGGTTAAAACTGAGCACATGTGACAGGAGGCAGGAGACACCATGGTAAATGTGTGTTCCCTTAATATTTTTGAGCACTATATATTTTAGGACCAATGCAGTATTGTTTAGGTAAAAATAGGCCTTGATTGGTGGATATAGTAATCCAAGTAATGCAAGAATGATGGCAGGCTCAGATAGAATTAGGGCAGAGGCCAAAGAGCCAAAAGGCAGGAGATCTCAGACAGATGGCCCAGATACTGGGGAGTCAGCAAACTGAAGACATTGAGAGGGTGAACCAGGCAGGAGGCAAAAGTTTGCTCTTGGGAAGCTGCTCTACGGGGAGATCCAAAGCCTGAGGTGCACTGACTGGAGGGGCATCAGCTGGAGTGGTGAGGATGACAGCCACAGGGGTGCTGGCTGGAGAGAGCTGACTGTGGAGTGGGACCTGGAGCCAGAGTGGCATCAGTGGCCAACATATAAACAGGCCTGTCTAGTGCTGATTCAGAAATGGACTTGAGACATGGTGCTGGCGTGAACCAGGGGGTGTGTTGTTAGACAAAGGGATGGGGCTTGTGTTCACAGAAGGTCTAGAGCCTATGTCTGCAGGAGGACTAGGCCTGGGGCCCTGGTTTGCAGGAGTCCTGTGGAGGCCGTCGTTAGTGGAGATGTGCTCTTTGAGGCCACAGCTCAGGAATAGACACAGAACAGAAGTGAGCAGGCCTGGAAATAGGTCTGATGGTTAACAAATCTAGTGCTAATTTATAGCTGGAGAACAGACTCTGGACTAGGTTAGTGAGTTGCAGACTGGTGAGTTAGTGGCTGCTGGTTAGTTGACTCTAAACAGGCTGGAGGCAGCTAGCAGAGTCAGTACTAGCTGCATGACAGCGGACTGGCTGACAAAATCTTTCTCTTAGATACATCGTTTAGAAGAATAAACATAATTTATAGATGATCCACAGGTACTGGCAGAAATGACTCGCAGTTGCAAGGAAAAAATAATATTGTTTCAGTTTCCTGCATTTCTGCATAAATTTGTCATGAAATGTGATTTGATCTTCACTTTGCAAGAAAAAAGTCATGATTCTTGGTTTGACACATAAATGAATCCTAAAATGTAATCTGATCTGTTCCAAAGTCACAAATATCAAGAAACACACAATTTCTAAGCTGATAAAACCCATCATGAACGTTCATTCAGGGCTCTGTATTGAACATGCTCTCCTTCTGTTGAGGTTCTGACTTCTTCATACTGTTTGATGGATGAACTGTCTTTTATTTAAATCGGTTCTTCTCGGGTGAACTCAGCCATAAATGAAATGCAGTCACTAGTCTCCTTTAAAGATAACACAGAGTGTCTTCTCTCCAGTAACCTTTATACCTGAGGTGGACGTGAGAAACTTTATGGGAGTATCTACAGATAAACTGTGTTTTGCATATACGACCTTGAAGACACCAGTGTGTGTCTGTTGTGTCTAAATGTTACCTAAGTTCATGAATGAAAACACCGTACCCTTCATTTTTCCATCACTGTTTATGTTTACTCTGTTTATTTCAATATCTCGTTCTCCCTCTGCCAATGTCTTGCTTTCCATGAGTGATGAACTGTTTCACCTGTCTTTACACACACACACACACACACACACACACACACAGCATCTCTGTCCATAATCGGTGCAATGCAGGCAGCTGTCTGTCCCCTCTGAGCTTCGGTCTAACTGCAGCTGTGGTAGAACAGAGGTCTGTGATGTGCGTGCCAACACGTTTATTTAGAAAGAAAATGTGCTGCACCATGTCAATATTAAAGATTCGTTAAACATAAAACACAAAAAAACTCCTCGTCCAGCACCCCTCCAGTCAGTGGCACCCTAGGTGACCACCTGTATGGTCTATGCATCAAAATGACCCCATGAATGACCACATGAGAGCTGCTCACATCCTCACAACTTCCAGCTTCTGACTGAGGTGTGATCCAGGTAATCCACGGTGGGTAGGGCAGAGATATTTGCCTGACCTCACATGCGTGTTTTTGGACTGTAGGAGGAAGCAGCAGTACGCAGAGAAAACCCACACAGGCAACGGGAGAAGGTGCAATCACCCTCTTGCAGTGATGCAACAGTGTTTATCGCTGGTTCACTTTGCCTTATGGCTCAAGAACCCAGAAACACTACACTTCCCAAGATGCAATTTTAATGGCAGCTTTGGTTCTACGATGGTCGGCTTTCCACCTAGCCAACATGTTTTGCATGTGACCAACTAGCATGTCAGCAAATTCCTGCCTAAGAACAAAATCTGCAGAGGAACACAGAGGAAGCCAGTTGATAATACTTTGACTTGAAGGAGGAAAACAGAGATTGACATCTTGACCTCAAAACACTGTACTGATGGATTTCAAAATCTGACGGTATGACCTCAGCAAATATTTGTTTTAGGAGTATCCCTGACTGACTGGATCCCACAGGAGAGCTGAGAACATTTAATAAAAAAAATCTGTTCATGTTCTCCAAGTCAAACTACTAAAAGAAACTAAATTTATAGATTAAAAACTGGTCTTCCCTTTAACCTCTGCTCATTCTCGGAGCTGTTTCTGTGCTGTGACTTCACTTAGGGTCTCTGAATCGATCTTTTTCCTTCTCCACAGTATCGGTTGCATTGTAGGCCACAGCTGAGCAATTTTAGTGTGTGCGTGCGTATATGTGTGTGTCTTTTAACTGGATAGCAGCCTTGATTGCAGCCGAGCAGAGTGCCATGGTGGTGATAGTGTTGTGTGGGGGTGGGTGGTCTGTGCAAAGGAGAGGAGGAGGATCTCACGTTTAGCTGGCATCTCTTGGGGGAGATTAAACAGTTTAGTTGTTGCTGTGTTGCTCCATCTCACTGTAGCTGCCTCCAGCTTGTCCTCTGTGTTTGGAGCTGGGCAGGGTGAACCTTTTTCCGTTGTCCTCCCTTTGTACTTTCTGTTCCTCTCCTCTGTTCTCATTTCCTCTGCTCACTTGTTCCGTCCATCTCGCCTGCTTCTATCATTCAGCTCTTTCCTTTTCCCCTGGTTCTGTTTTACACTCTCCTGCCCTCTCCCTTTTTTCATCCCTCTGACCCTTACGCATTAAGCTAATTCTCTTAGCACTTGCCAGATGGCACAGAGCTAGTGGGGTGTTGGCTGGATGTACAGGACAGAGATGCCCCCCCCCCTCAGTTGCACACCAGCCCCCGTTTCCACACTAACAAATGCTTCGGTTCAATTGTCCCACTGAGCTGATCCCCTGGTCTTGCATGGAGCACCGTGGAGCTCAAGCACTACTTCCATTAATCTCTTAAACGATCCTGGATCCTGGAGGATCAATACTCATTTTCAGGGAGCAGCATGATCCCTTAATGTAGTGGAGGATGGCTGCTTAGCCCCCCCCCCCCCCCCCCCCCCCCCCCCCCCCCGTCTGATTCTCAGTTTTAACTCCCCAAAGGAAGAGCAGGAGTCAGCCTTTCATACCATGACCAATTCTAGTTAAGGCAATCTCTAGCTCTTATTGCTGATATCACTATTTAGATTATTATTATGACAATAAGTGCTTCTGTCTTTATCGACTGAGGTTATTCGTTTTAGTGTGAGGTGATCAGATTAGGTGAGTGTCTAATAACTGACTTCTCTCACCTGCATTTATTCAACTCACAGGTCATCAGGAAACCTGAATGTGCTTAGCATCAGTCAGTTTAATACACTTTTGCCAGAGAAAATACATCAACCTGTTTTACCCAGTCGCTCCGAAAGAACTCGGAGACGTTTTCATATTTGTAGTGGCCTTATGACTGTTATTCTTTCTTTTCCATAGACACCTAAAATGTCTTCATGTTAATAGCAGTGTGATCCAAGGAAAATGAGAAGGATCGAACTTTCCATTGGATAACAGGCGTCCCATTTTTCCAGGCTTGATGTGCAGGGACTGCCGCTACAGTTGTAGGGTTAGATGGGTGTCTCATCATCGATCTGTGCCTGCTGCTTCGTGGCCTTTCTCATCTTTGAAGTCAGAGAGACGGTCTGGACGCCCTCCTCTTACCCACCTGGTGCACGTTTGTGCTAAAGCTATTCTTCTTTGCCTCTGAGCAGCCTGCCCTGGGACCTGGACTCTCCTCTGCTACTGAATTATTCACCCCAAAGATCTGCCATCCTGTCTACATGAGCTGTCACAGATATGTGAAGTTTGTTACCATAACCCTGCAAACACAGGCAGATTTAGATAAAGGGTATACACTTGTGACATACAATGATTAAATCCTGAAAGTATAATCCAACTGGAGCCAAAACTGGGTTACACAATTCAGCTGCACCAACAGAATGAGCAGTGACATCTGAGATACCTCAAACCAGGCACCAGAAACCTCATAGTCCTCAAGAACAGCCATGGCCTCACAGCAACTGCTGCTCCTCTGACCTGCAGTTGTCATGTCATGGGACGTCAAGCTTCAGTTTATTAACTTCCTCTTTTCTGATGCTGCAGGTTTCTAGAAGAATTCAGTCCAATATGTTTGGGTTTAGGTGTGACTGGCTGTAGTGGGAACCTGAGGATTGGGTTTTTTTGTTTTGGGTTTTTTTTTTTTTTATTGGGGGGGGCATGTCTTGTTCCTGTTTAATCCAGCACAGTGAGCTTGAGTCAGGAGAACAGCAGGGTCCTTCTTTAGGTGGAAGATTCAATCACTGATGGCAGTCTCATGACCTCTGCCCCTCCCTGACACACATGCTCAGTCTGCTGAGCTGGTGTCCTACTGTGCTTTACACACACACACACACACACACACACACACACACACACACACACACACACACACACTTAGCTTCATGGTAAATGTCATATTTAGAAGTGCAGTAATTAATTTTCAAGTATTGCCTCAGCAGAAGAGGGTTAATTTAATCAATGATATAGTTAATTGAAAAGTTAATCAGGCTCCAATAGGTGTCATAACCTGTTTCTGTTATCTGCCATAGAAACCGATGGGCTGCGCTTACACACTGCACATGTGGTCATCACTTCCAGTAAGTATGAATGGTAGAGACAGTGTGGGAAGGTAATGTCGTAAAGCTGAGTGTCGTAAACCAGGTGCGGAGAATGGGAGGTGAAGAGGAGGGAGGAGGGGGATACGGGGTGAGAGAGGAGGTGACTCTCCGGCAGCATTTAGACACAGCGGAGGATCATGGCGGATGGCCCCAGGTGTAAGCGCAGAAAGCAGGCGAACCCTAGGAGGAACAACGGTGAGTAAAAGTACTTCCGACGCGGAGCTTTAGTTCTCGGACACCGTCCAAAGACCGTTCGGTGTCCTGGTCGTTTCACCGGAAAGTTTGGCAGCTCTTGAGTCCAGTTTTGAGGACCAGAGAGTGCTGTAAGGGAGCGTGTATTGCAGCCCTATGTGGTGTACCGTTATACCTGGGTCGCGTCTCTTCCTCCGCCTAGCGGCCCCGGAGCCCGTTATACGCACCGCACTTTATAAGGGCACCGGCTTTGGCCCCTTTATCAAACATCTCCATCATTTAAGGACACTTTCCATCTGGTTCTGTTTCATTCTGACGAGTTTTTAAGCCGCCACCACAGTCGGACCTGTTTGTGGGGAAACGGACTCCCTGAGTTTCATTGTGGCTCTCGACGGACTGTCTCTATTTACCAAGTCCGGAGGAAAAAGCTTTAGATGTGAGCGTTAGTCAGAGACGCTGTGGCCAGGGTTTGGGTTTTTGGCGGCGGAGGGGGAACTACTCTTTGGTTTGTTCTTTGTGTGTCTCAGTCCGAGCAGGTCCCGTCAGGACCCTGTTGCTGCGCTGTGCGGGCGGACTAAACGCATTTTCCCGATCTAGTCCTGCCTGCCCTGCGCTTTCAGCTGGACTCCTGTTAACGGCGACAGCAGCGTAATATTTAAAACACAGAAGAAAGGAAATGCATCTTGGTGCGTTGAAGCGCGTTTTATCCGTCCTCTTTACGTCGCCCTCCAACTTGTCCGCGCGTTAGGTCAGTGCTGCTCGCAGGGTTTTTAGGGTGGCAGCCTGTTTCACGGGAAAATGAGGAGAAACCGGGATGGGGGGCAACTCGGGCTCGTTAGAACCGGGACTGTCTCACGCGCTGTTTGTGCGAGCGCAGCCCATATTTGGTCAGCGGATCCTCCTGACGCGCACTGGGAGTCCAGGTCCATGTAGGACAGCGGGCGCCAGCGAGTCTTTTTAAACACACTCAGTTTTCTTTTGTGTTGATTTTTATTTCAGCGGATCATGTAGACTCTCCCGACAGTGCAGTGGACACAGTGTCAGCCTGTAGAGAGACTGGAGCGGGTTTTACGCAGCTTATTGTGGGGGGAAATGTTTTGGCTCAGTTGGGACACTTTGACACGACACTGTATGTTTACAGGCTCTAACACGTCTAAACTCTAATTTAAAATAATATTGTGGAAACCCTGAAGGACTTGATTCACCTGTAGCCTTTCGATTTAGGTTCTTGTGAGAACATAGAGGAACAACCTACCACAGTTTTTACTATTTCTTATTATTTTAGAGATATTGGATTTTCATTGTTATTTTATAGATGAAGATTTGTTGTCTATCAGTCGTGGCCACGTGTTGTGCGACCCAGAGCAGCTTAACATGCAGTTTTGCCATCAGCCTTGGGATGGATGGGAATTTTAAGTGGGTACCTGATGTGTGTGTGTGTGTTTCATTTTTCTGTGGTGTTTTCAGATGCTTCTGATCTCTAGAGCTGAATAGACTCAGTCTTGCTGTCCAATGACAAAAAGTCTTCTTCACCCTGAAGACTTCAGGATGTAATTTGTTGGTTTTTCTCTTTATCTTAACAGGCTGGTATTGAAGAAGTCTCATAGTGTTTAAAGTAACACCTGTAAGCAAACAGATGTGCTCCCTGTTATTTTGCCCCACTTGCGTTTGGTTCAAATGGCCCTTAAGTTGTGTTTCTCCTCACTTCTGTCAAACCCACAGTAAAGTTAGACTGAGATTTTTTGTTGCATGTTGTCATAGCTCTGGTTTGCCTCTCCAGCCTGCAGGCTGTGTGTATAAGATGAAAAAAGCTTTCAGAGGCCATTGCTTGTGCTACTATATTTGAACAAACTCTCAAGATGCACCAAACCTGTTGTGGTCAGAGGCTTTGCTGGGCTAGTGGGGCGTGGGGGTGCTGAGATCAAGGTGAGCTCCTTCACCTGCTGTAAACAGAAGCGTGTTAATCGTCTGCAGGACAACAGGATGACACGTCTTTGCGATCAGCAGAATAGTACAGCTTCCTTTTTCCCTTCCACCCAGTCAGCTCAGCACAGAAAAAACATCGATTCAACAATTTAGCACAGCAGTTTGTGGTTAAAGGAATGTGCCTGGTATTAACATTCTTTGCAGAAAAAAGTTGTTTTCAGATCAGGTCTGAAGTCAAAGTGCATACAGGTAGATAGGATTTCTGTTTATTTGTCCTTTCCCCAACCTGTCCTCTCTCCCACACCCCCTTTTTTCTGAGGAGGAATACTCTCTTGCACTGCGATGAATCATGCATCAGATTAGGAAAATGAGGTAGTGGGCTTGGCTGTTGGCAGCTCATGTGCTGTTGAAGAGCATGTTTATCAGCGTGGTAAGACTATACTGAAAACTATACTTAGTGCCGTGGACTCGCTCAGCCAACCACAGGTTTTACATCTGGGAAAGAATAATAAATAAACGTTGATTTTGCTATAGCTACGGTTTATTTTGCCTAAACAAAACAATGTTTTGGAATAAAGCGAACCAGGTGAAAATTAGCTCTTCAAGTTTTTAAAAAAACATCCGTTTCCATTTGACGGATCTCCCTCGATATTAGCAGTTTATCAGTTTATCATTTGAAAGTGCCAAGTAAAAACAAAACCCTCTCACTCCACCTTCCCTTCCCATAGCTTTCACAGCCTGACCTGTAATTCAGGAGGTTAAGACACAACCACCAGTGGTGCTATTGATTGCCCTCTGACCTAGGCATCCATGTGTGCCTAGAGCATGACTTCACCCCCCACGCCCCCCATCCTCGCCTCCCCCCCTCCCTGGGTGCTATTGTGAGGCTTCCAGCATGTTCAATTGTGTTTGTGTTTAAGTCTGCTCAATGAAAGGGGAAGAGAGGAGCAGGGGGCTGTGGGAGCTGCAGCTTTTCCTCCGCTCCCTCTCTCTCTCCGTCTATTCTTTTTTGACCCCTTAAACTGTGGGCTCCACGTTCCCTGTGGAGTTGAAAAGGGCTGTAGAGAGTTGGTGAGAAATGGCTGAGGTGATTAAAGATTTTTACAACAGGTGTCAACTTAGGGACGGATGCTGGCAAATGAAAAGCATGATACACATGCTGCCTGTCTACCAGACTTGTATGGAATTTAGGATCAGCACTAGGTGAATGTTGGGCTGTAGATATATGTCAGGAAAAATAACCCCAATATTATTTTAGACCCTGCATAGGTAAAGATTATCACATCTTACTTTTTTTGTTTTTTATGTGGAAAAGTTTTGTTTTCACCTTCATCCCTTAACTTGTCCAGTCAGTGTAGGATGCAGCCTTTCCTCCTATGACCATTCTGCAGATTTAAAATTATGTGATGTACAACCACACCCCCTGCTCTGTTAGGGTAGTTTAATGATTAGCTGCTCCCATGGGGGCTATGAGCATTAGCCTATAAAAAAAAAAAAGTAAAAGAGGAGTTTTAAGCCCAAAGTCAGTTTCTGTAACCTCCTTAACTGTGTTTGAATGTGCTTTATTGGGGTTTGTGTGGCTGAATGCTTAAATGAGCCATTGTGTGTTCAGGCTTCAGTGAGAAAGCCTGAGGAGAAAGAGCCTAGTTACCTTTGCAGTTTGCCTGCTCTACCTCATACACTTTCAGTGGCAGAAGAAAAGGCCCATTCAGCAGGCCTGGCATGGGGAGGGAGAGACCTTTTCACACTCGGCTTGTGGGAAACATCTCCTTCATACTATGCATGCCATTTGCATATGACCCATTCTTTCCCAAAGGTCCCCATGAGGGAGGAATCCATGGAAAATTTGCAGAATTCATCAAATCCCTCGCTCACATGGCCTTTGGACTCTTAAGGGCCTGCATCAGACCACTGAAACATTTTTACCTTGGAGATCTAGCTTATGTCTCCATCACGCTCGCTTGCTGATATTAATGGAAATGCGTCACTGTGGCATTTTTGTCCCGTGTATTTTATTTAAAGTGGCAACGTGTGCTACTCAGTGTTGTGTTTTTAACGTCAGGATGGAGACTTAACTTGACACAGCGGGCAGGACTTTCCCCACATCCCTGGGGAAAACATGTACGACAGGAAAAGGTGATGCTGGCTGTGCACCTTGGAGGCTCCTTAACTGATAATGACACAAGGATGAGGTGATGAGAGCTTGTAGTGACGTGTTGTAGTGACTCAGTGAACTGAATAATCATCCAAAGCAAGATGTGCCCCCCCCCTCAGAGGAGCAGCCTAGGCTGCTTCAGAGCCTCTCACCTTCCTGCCTTGATACAGGACAACAAATGAAACAGCATTGTTGAGTGATTGTGTTGGTGTCTGATGACCCACAGAGTGATTCAGAAAGTGGTGCAGGCTGATATTTGTTGCAGTGCAGCAATGGGAGAGTATCATGTAAGATAACTGAGCAGAAAAATCTACTCTACCCTCCTCATAATCTCCTGACTACTATCTGAATTATGAACCTTACAACTTTTTGTTGTTTTTATTGTCCCCTGTTTCCCCACAGGAATGGGATTGAGGGATAATATTCTGTTGTAGTGAGAGATTACCTCTAAATTGCCATCCCTGTGGAGGTAGAGATTGTGTTCAGTGTCTCCTGCACTGCCTGTCAGTGTGTTTTTGCTTTGTTTTTGTGTTTGGAGGCTTCTCTTCAAACCCACAGTGAGTCCCTTTGGGTATGTCTACAGATTTAACCTCGTTCCCTCATCATCAGGACCATTTCTTTCTCTCCCATCCTTTTTATTCAGTGGTGCAGCTAATGATAAGGACTGGACTGATACAGGCCGTATGAAGAGCTTTTATTTGACATATATATATGTTGGTCCCCTTTCAATGTGCTGGACTTTGTTATAGTGCTACTCTACAGTGTCTCTGCCTACAGGTATGAAATGAGGTGACATTAGATGAGGAGTGATCTGCTGCCGTGTATTGTGGTTTGAGCACAGCTGAGTGGCTGGCTTTTTGCAAGCCCGTTATGATCACCGTATTGATTTTCTCTCCATAGCACACAGAGCTGATAATGACCCTGGGCTGGTGCATTCATATTCACATACTGATTCCAGTTGGCCCAAGGGCCACAGTGACTAACATTCTGAAGCCTGTTCATTGAGGTGGAGAGGCTTCACTAGCCCTGTGACAGCCCTTGCTAAAAAAAACAACTGTAGATACCCTGTTAGTTAGTGAGCGAGAGGGCTGGATGCTATGCTTGATGTCAGCATGGATAAACATCCACACTGGATTAATGATAGGAGAATGGCCAGGCTGAAAACAGAGGGCGGCATGGAGCATATGCCCCATTTAACCTATAAGCATTTTGTTTAACTCCACATGACTCTGCTAATACGACCTAACCTAAGAAGGCAGCTAAGCCTAGACATGCTATAAAAATTAGCTGCATTATGTCTTTGAATGAAAAATGCTTATTTTTGACCCCTCCATTCTGACAGTGGTCAGTGCTGACCCTGCTTCATTTCACCATGAAAGGTAGTGAAGTTACCTGTTGCACATGTGACTGTGTGAGCAAGGAGAGAGGGGTGTGATGTGTTATTCCTGCATGGGTTTATACACCTGTTATATAAACACATTGTTCTAAAGAAGCAGAATCGATGACCATAGTGAACACCATGTTGTACACCATGCACAACCTCATGTGACTCTGAGTGATGCTGTAAATGTGCTCGACAAGCTTCAGAAGCACATCAAATGTTTTTTCAATGTACAGCTGCCAAAGAGAAAAGTCAACTTAGTGCCAACAGAGCTGAAAAACATCTTTTAACTCAGTAACCACTGGCCTCTGTCAGCTGACCTTTTCCTGGCTCTGTTCACTGCTACCAGCTCTGTTGTTTCTAGTCAAAACACACCGGGGTCTTCCCAGGCCTCTTTCATTAATATGTGTGTGGGTGTAATGTGTGTGTTGTGGGCAGTAAAGAGAAGGGAGTGGATACACTCAGACCTCCATAATCACATGATCATCGTCACAGCCCCCCCCCAAACATTACATTGGTGCTGTAGCTTTTAGATCGAGTCAATGAAGCATGTTTAGAGTTGTACTGTAGTGTCAAGTAATGTTCTCATTACTCATTGTTTGTTTTGGCAAACTGGTCCTATCATAATACCAATAATTAGTTGTTGGACATGTAAATACTAACAACATCCAAAAACTGTGACCCTCTCATTCTCTCGTTCCTTAACTGTCTAATTCTTTCACTTTTGCTCCAGCTCATTCTCTCGTTCCTTGCCGGCGACAGCTCCTTTAGCTCTGATGCTCCAACAGCAGCAGGTGCTGTAGTCGTGCAGCAGCTCGCTGTACAACACTCATTAATAACACCTGACAAAAGTAGCAGAGAGCCAGAGCTACAGCTAGAGTGAGAGAGGAAGGCAAAGATTGAGAGTTTCCTCTGGAAGCCGTTGTGGCTCATGGTAAAATGGTCTTCAGAGTACAGACAGAAAATGTGACAGCAACAGCGTAAAGAGGAGGAATGTGAGCATTCTACAGTTTGATTGTGAATCTGTTGCCCGTTCTTTTGATGTTTGCGCTCTTCCTCTCCGCCTATTCTTCAGTAAACCTCTTTCATGCAAATTTGTAGTGAATGAATCCTTTTAAATACAAGGCCGGCACTAAGTGACTGTTAAGGAGGAACTTGCTTTTGAAGGAAGAGAGTGTTACTTTTCCTGTAATTAGGATGTAAGAGCTTGAAACAATGTTAATGTGCTCTAAAAGGAAATGATGAGAGCAGGAAAGAAATTTAATGCACACTGGTTATAATGATCATCAGTAATTATCTATTGCACCTGTACATCAGCCGTGATGAAAGACTGTTAATAAACCCAGCTCAAAATAAAGTCCACACTGTCAAATCTACCAAACCCGACCCACTTCCGGTCTCATCATTAGCTATTGATCAGGTTCTCAGGGTGAAGGTTGGTTTGTCAGGTTCTCTTGCTTCACCATGAACAAAACCAGGAAGTGTGTGAGATTACAGCCCAGGATGCAACCTGAAAGTCATTTATCTCTGAGAAAACAAGTGGCTTCCTGTGGCCCTGCTTCCATCCAGGACACCTCCTCCTCATTCAGGCACTCAACACCTGTGGCAGCCCGTTTAGGACTCCTCATCAGGGGCTGCAGACCAAGACAAAAACATGAAACCTGGAAGAAGAATCAGTTCTGTTGCAACAGTGTAGGCCTGGCTGTTTCACACCAAACAGAAAACTAGTGTCTCTTTTCAGACGCATTAAAATTGTTTGGCTCTGAAGGGTGAACCCAAGAACAAAAGGGCTTTTTTTTTTTTTTTTTTTTTCTGCAGTCCACCTCACAGTCAAGTGGAGACTTGGGAACAGGGCTAAAGAATGCTGCATTGACTACCAGTGTGTCCAGTCACTTCTGGCTAGCCCATAAAGAGCAAAGAGAGAGCCCAGGCACAGTATAATGTACTGTATCAGCCTAAAGAGGAAAGAGCCCTATCACTTCATTGTCATTCCTTTGATTGTGTCACTTAAAATAGCCACATATGTGTGTCTCTTACATCCTGCCGATCCCTCCTCTCCTCTTCAACATATCATTTTGTCTCTACACAGGTGTAACATTAAATCTCGTTGGTCACCTAATGGTGTTAACCCAAAACCTCTGCCTGAGAAAACAGTCCCAGGCTTCTTTGGGTTGCAGCCACACTTGGCAAAAGTGGTTTGTCTTGACAGTGGCCTGTGTTGAATTTCAATGACCCCTTTTCCTCCCCCTGTCTGTATTATTCCATCACCGCTAACTGGCTCCTATTCACGGCAGTGTTCTGACTTCACACAGGAACCTAAATAAACAGCGACTATTCAGACACTGAAAAGCCCACCCCCTGCCAGCCTTGGACTCTTCTGGTATTAGTGCCAGGCTTCAGCGCGTCTCATTCACCACCAGCAGCAGTAGGCGCTGTGCCATCAACTCTTCGGCCACACAGCTTAATGTTAGACTTAACCGTGATGACTGATGAATGGCAGTCATTAATGTAATGTATGGACGACGAGGAGGGCTGCAGTGGGGTCTTTCTGCAGTGGTGCGAGTGCTGCTGTGGTAATACACACTGTGTGTGAGAACAGGAGCAGTTATCTATAGGTGTAGTGTGATGTGACGGTGCAGGCCAAGCTGATGTCAGTGTTGTTATAGCCTCAGGAAAGAAGAGGGGTGGGAGATTATCCCATGAGAATCACATGGTCTGGCGTCAGTGCATTTAAATGCCATATTTTCGTGGTTTATTGTCTGTGTGTGTGTGTTCATGTCTTCCTGTGGTGGTGGTGTGAACAGAGTTTAGTGTGTTAAGTTCGAGTGAGTGCATTCCTGACCTCAACCTGAGTGCTGACCTTAGCATGAACTATATCTGAAGCTCTTCCCCTCCTTTTCTGTTTCATTTGCCGTTCCCTTCATCCTTCCTGCTAATCAGCAGATCTCAAAGAAAGGCCTCACATTTCCCTCCCCTCTGGTTCTTTCTGTATCTCTCCTAACCAGGTCTTTAAAAGTTGGGTGTTTGTTTACCCAATGAACATCGCTTAGATTGATTCCTGCCATAAAATTGCACATGTATGTGGATGCCACATGGCTCAAAATAATCTAAAGTGAGAAGCAGAAATAGACCAGTTAAAGTTGTCCAGAGTTGCTTACATGCTGACTGTAGAGCCTTTGCAAAGTATGTCCCATATCGGCTGCAGTGACTCGCCTGTCCTCATTTTATCAAGTGTGTTAGGGTTATAACGGGCTACATCCATCACTCCCGAACTGGCCGGCTAATTTAAAGCAGCGTCCTTCTAATTGAATGGCTGTCTGATAAATCTTTTGGTGTGGCAGTGACATAGCACCTAGACTGGCTGAGAGGGGACCAGACAACATGATTCAGATTCAGAGAAATACGCCTCTGTGCTCTACTTTAATTTTGCTGCCTGTGAATGATTACACAAAGGCCATTTAATGAAATTAGTCGATTCCTGACGAGGATGGGAAGAATTTCTCAGGCAAATATGCATTGTTATACTAGGGCTGCATGATATTGGGAAAAACTGATATTGGAGTGTTTTTTTTTCTGTGGTATATATAATGACTATGAAAAAATGCAGAAAACAGGACCAAATACCTCTTTTTGGTCAACGTTAACACTTTCTATAGCTGAAATTATTAGATACAACTGACATTGCTTTTCTTTTCAGCCAAATCTTTGTTTTTGGTGATTTTCTTCTGTTCCTCACTCATTTCGTTGTGCACTCAGATCCTGCATATCACTCTCTGTCATCTGACTACATGTATAGTAAATTATCTTACATCAGACAGACCTTTGTGGTAGATTAGCCATGAGTTTCCCTTTGGACCTCAACTTCTGTCCATACTAGTCTGTAGAAAATCATGTTGACTGTTCACCAGACACGTTTTCATGTGTCTGCATGTGAAGTTTGATTCAGCCCATTATATCCCTACTCAACATTATATGGCCTGTTATGTGTTTTACAGGTGCACATTGTGATGACGATGCTGCAGCCCTATATGATACATTCACACAGTGATTCTGACATACACCCTCAGATTAGAGTAACAAGCCAGCAGTCTTATAGTTTGGTTAGAGTGTGTCTGGCCCCCTCGCTAGGAAAAGAGATCACGTTGAATTTCAGCTAATAATTGTACCTCCAGTGACAGACAGCATGGATGTAATGTTGTTTATTGCTGATTATCAGTCTATTGAATCCAGGCATGCATTTTCCCTTGTCCTTAGTGACCATATGCCCCTGTCAGGACAGGCTGTGTTTTGATTAAAACACAGGTTTAAATGGACCAAGTCCTGTACTCGACAAGCAGATTAGTAGAGAAATACTGTTTGCACATCTGTATGGTCACGGAGAGGGGATTACAGTTGGGATCCTTATAAATTGGATTTAAAGAGTGTTTAAGACTAAATAATTGCTCTATTACAAAGTCCCTAGTACAAATATACAATAATATATATAGTATAATATTATATGTGTTTATCCTTCTAATACATGTTCACTGCTGCAACAGCCATGACCTCATTTCACTCAGATGCATCGTTAAGTGGAGAAATGAGAAGAAAATGCCCATAGCAGCCTCCCTAAGGGAACCTGTGATAAAGACACACTGACCTTTAAGACTTGAGTAATGTACAAGCAGGCGGAGGTAAAATTATAACTAAATCGACTGTAACTCTAATCACGAAGAAGTGAAAACATGTATTAACCTAGGCCATCCCAAGCTGTTAGCTGTTTTAACATGCAGCCCACAAACATACACACACACACACCTTAGACTGTTTTTAGTCCACAAGGTCACACAGCTGAAGCAGAGAGGCCTTTAATCATGTCCTCGTTATCAGGCACACTTTCCAGGTGCCATGATATCACTCTCCAAGGTTAGGTATGATTACTGTCACACCTCACTTTTCTTTAGTTTATGACATGCTGTGTGTTTATTTAAAGTGTGTTTGCATGTGCACTCATTACACTCATTACTGTTTTCGGTGCCTTTTGCCTTCCTTTTTCATCCTGTGGTGCCTTTACAGTGTGAGGAGGCAGGAAGAAGGAAGGGAACCATGAAAGAGTGGAAGAGGAGGGGGTTGGGGGTGGCAGGTGCAATGGACACCCGGCTCAATCACTGGCGCTCGGCGAAAACAGTGACAGGAAATCAAGGTTGTCTTGGCAACCTGGCTTTATGGATTAAGCGTGGTCATGTCCGACCTCACGTCAGAGTCTGGGCGGAAGGCAGCGGTGAGTTTCAGGAGGGGACGTGAAGGAATAGGAAGAGAGGTAAACTTAGAGCGGGAGGAGAGGTAGAGGTGAGGAAAAGAAGGGTTGCACATTGATGAGTACAGGCAATTACATATTTCTACCTTCCCTCTTTGTCCTCCTTAGCTCCACATCCACTTTTTCCTCATGTTGCACAGAATCTATTGTGGATTTATAAATGCCTTCTCATAACCATGCAAACATTTATCCGTGCCCTTCTGTCTCCTGATGCTTTCATGGAACAGTCTCTGTATATAGGTGTTTGTCAGTGTTTCCAGGCCTTAGCTCACATTGTGCAGTTGGATTTAAGGGCTCTGTAGCAAACCTGTTGCTGTGCAAAGCTTGGCCGGCAGACTGAGATTTCATCATTAGTGTACACGGAGGTAGTGAGGTTGCATAAATGCTGGCCTAAAGTAATCAATGCACAGTATTGACTTGAGCGAAAAAGTATTTTTGGCTATTACTGCAGTCTTTTTGTGAATTTTAGACAGGCTCACTGTCCTCTCTTTCTTTCTCTCCCCTAACAGAAGCCCCAGATCACTAGCGTGTCTCTCTGTCATGTACTGTACACACATCCACCCACAGGTGAACAGTTCAAAGCATTTAAACAGTTTATCCCATTTTATTTTCCCACCTAAACTATAAACTGTTAAATTGGGAAGCTGCTTTATTTAAGGATATTTACTTTCTTCTTTTTGTAAAGACAATAGAACAACACTGTCCTTGTTTTTAGCCTTCCCTCTTGTTTTTCTCTTAGCCCCCATAGTCATCTGAACAAAGAGCATGCCTTTAACCAAACACTGCTTCATTTACTGAGCCCACTAGCTCACTTTTGCTCAGGACTTGTAGGAGTAGTTTTGAGAGAATGCTTTATTTCTGAGAGTTATATGACCAACATCATCCACTGCAGCTTTATGTCCACACCCATCACATACATTCATATTCATAATGACATAGTGCGGCTGACCCAGAGACATTTCTTAGGTAGATCTCTATAATGATCACTCTTCAACTGCGAATAATTATAAATGAAACACCTGAAAACTAGATCAGACATAGTTCACTAACACACCTGACTTAATGACCTCTTATGAAAACCCAATATTGCATTAAGATGACCCTCAAACAAATAAATAACAATAATAAATATTTGTTTGCCTAACACCCTCATCTCTTTTTATTGGGGCTATTCTGGGATGCACTCGTATGGTGGCAGTGCTGTGTCCTGAGTGAGTCAGTGGGCATTAAGGCATGCAGACAGCAATCTGCTGGAGACCACAGGAGCCAGTGAGTCTAATGATGAGGACTGTGAAGTGCTTCTTAGGACGTCCTATATCTCCATCCAGCTAGTTCTGATGGCTTTGCAAACAGTTACCATGCAGGACATAGTACTTTTTTTTTTTTTTTTTAAGTAGAATAATAAATACGTTTTTAGCTTTTTAAAATATAATATTTTGCTTATTTCCCACATATATACAGTACTGACAATATTTTGTTAACTAACATGCATGTCTCAGGCTTTCGTAACTGTCGTGTAACTGATTTGAACCTTCAGAGAGCAATAATCCAAACTGCTCAGATCCTGTCATCCTCCCCTGGGAGAGGCAAACTGAAGAAGAATGTAAATATGGTGGCTAAACAAACCGATTAGTGGGGCACCAGGGAGAGAGAAGGAAACGAGATCCCATCTGGAGATGTCAGGATGACTCCAAGTAAAGGGCCGATCATTATAACGTTGATCTTTGGAGTTTGAAGAGGAATATATCTCAGAGTAAATGGTACTTGACCATTAGCTTGTAGTGGTTGTAATCAAGGAATTTAACCTGAGAGGGGAGGTGACATTAACCGTGCATTGAGACACACACAGATAGCGCAGCATTCCACTCCCTCCCCTCTTGTTACACCTTATCTCAACCTTTCACACTAAAATAAGATGCACTCATGTCATGTCACATGGCAATACCACCTCAGATACTCTTCACATACTTTGAAATCTATAGAGGCCAGGAGACGACGTTCACAGATTTCTTTTGTTTGTTTTGTTTTGTTGAAGTTCTTGTTGTTGTATTAGAAGTACGTAGTTCTAATATTGTGACACCAGTCTCTTATTAATATTATAAAGTGTTGGGTTTTGTATGCATAGATGGATTTCTAGCTCTTGAAAAGCTACCTATACAGATAGCACAGTGTCAAATATAATTCAGATTTCTCATTTATGAAATGGTTTGGCCTTAATAACACATGTTCTTTCCACTGGTCCCAGCACAGGGAGAAAAGCACCTTCACCCTAAATGAAATGAGTACATCTCTGCAACCACAAGGTCTATTTGAGTACTTTTGGTGTCATATTATACACACAGCTAGTATAAACACAGTTTATCTCTCTGATGCTTTGTTGTACCACATTTTTACACACATCTTCAGAGTCTGTGGAGTCTCTGCTTCATTTGAGGTGTATGTTGTGTGTTTTGCATAAAGTGTTGTAGGAGTAGAGCCGGAAATGTGGCGAGTGGGTTGACACAGTGGTGCTGTGTGGAGTTTGATATTTAAGTAATTCATCTGAGTTGTGTTTGGGCCATGTAAAAAGGGTTTATATAGTCTTTGTAACCCAGGTTCTGCTGTGTAATGTGACGTACAACATGGCTATGTTCTTTCTGGATTAGTGCATCGTTTCAAGCTGTGTTTGCTAACTGCTCCTCTCCCCTGATTGGGGAACACTCTGTCTCAACAGGTTAAAAAAACATTTTTGTATGTTTGGCGCGTTCAGGCGCGCTTCAAATCCACCGCCAGTTGTCATCTAATCATTCAGAGATGTTACTGTTGACCACAGGTGCTGCTGCTTTGCGGTCTTTCCAGCTGCAGTAGCCCAGGGCAAGGGGCAGCCATTATGGCTCTGAGGTAGCAGACTAGCACTAACTATCGACCCAAACATCACAGCTCCCAGTCCACAGTTGCTGCCAATGGACGACAGTTGACAGTGTAGCTAACTAAGCTCTGTTATTCCGGCACAGTGTCCCACTACTATTTATCTCTTTTGATTTCTGCCCTCCCCATAATCATCTATGCTTAATCAAAGTCAGATCCCTCTTCCCAGGTGTCTTTTCTCCGTTCTTGGTGGTTTATGAGGAAGTCTCAGTGGAGATCTAAATGCTGTAATGCTACCAAAAAATGTAATGACTCATTTTGGCCCAGTTTGAGGTTTAAAATTATGATTTGCTAAGAGTTTCAGTAATTTCCTGTGGTTTGTTTTATCACTAGTACTGGATACCCAGGTTGTTGTGGTTGTTCAGTATCAAACAATAAGTTATTTATACAGTATATATATGAGAATCCATTCCTATTATCCTGCATTTCTTGATCTTTCCTGTAACTATAGTATAGAAACTATATATTGATTAGATTGAATGTCTTAAGCCAAGGTATCCACAGACAGTTGTGTGTGTGTGTGTGTGTGTGTGTGTGTGTGAAGCCCAACTGGTTATTTGGTCTCTTCTGTTGGTCAGAATCACATATTGTCTGGCATATCACAACTGCCCTAGCTTCCTGTGACAGCAGTCACCATCCTGTCCCCCCTGGCATGTACTGGAAGTGTGGTGTCAGCGGTGTGATAGCCACTTTAACTTCCTCCTGCTCTTAAGATAAAACTTCCTCTTGCCTGTAAAAAGAGAAAGGGCCGCCTTAGAACGTAGTGAAGGTTATGCATGGACGTTCAGGCTAATTCTTGGGGTGTGCTAAAAGGACAGATGTCACTATTTTATTACATGAGTGTTTCTTGTGTCTCTGGAGAGCCATGTTCTCTCTGTTCTCTACTTTCTCCCTCGCTCTCTCACTGTGTCCAGTTGGAGCACCTGGGAGGAAGCAGCTGTAGGTGGTGATTACAGATCAGAGACTCCAAAATAACCTCCCCGCCTCCTTCCCTGCCCTCACCCTCCATTCTCTCCTTCTCAGCCTCTCCCAGGTTTCTTTTCTCTGAACTGCCCCATCACCCAAATAACAAATGTAAGAAAAATAAAAGAAAATATTCTAAATTCCCTGAATTTCCTCCACTCGGTCCTTTGGCTGGGTTTGCATTAATATATGGCTGTGTAAACAGACCAATACACATCAGCTCAGACGAATACAAATGGATGTTAGCTGAGCAATGCTGCAGATGACTCTGCAGTGTGTGTGTGTCTAACACTGTTTATAATATACTAAAGCTCCAATCAATCACACACCCAGCACATTTTAGTAAACTACAACCACGAAAGACATGCACACAAAGCAGTGTGAGAAATGGAGCAGATTCTTGGACAGAACCATCTACTTGTCTTCTTCCTGTCAGCTGCAGAGCACATCATCACAGGTTGGTCACTGCATAGCGGCTCACGCTGTCCAGTGGAATTCCCCCTGAACCACATGGAGCCAAAAGCACAGCTTTCTTTAGCCCAGGTCAGACACAGTGTCAGACAAGCTTCTCTGCTAGATTTTCCCCTCATTGTTTCTTAGCCTGAGCAGACTTGTCTCCTTTTGAATGTATTGCTGTGATGAGTTGTTATGGGCAGGTCTTTAAGTGTACCAGGAAGTGAATAATGGTAATGCAGAAATGTACTGGACAAAATTAGCTCTTCATGTGGGCACATCAGGAAGAAATCATCCATGTATTCTTGTAAGGTTGAACTGATTTTATTGATTTTCCACTGCTTGCTACAGAGGGGGGTGCACAGTTATGTAATGTAATGCAATTAAAAAAACTGAGAAACACCAAGACAATAATAAACAGTCAGGATTTTATTAGATGGAGATGTTTCCCATCTCACTGAACCATCATCAGTTAGGGTTCTTATGTAGTTCTTCTTGGGAATATTTGGAGGAGTTTCTATCCTAGAAATCATTTGGCTGTTCCCTGCCAAATGACTTCACCTTATGGGTGACCTCACATGGGATAGTCCCGAAAGTCCAGTCCAATGATTGCAATATACTTTAGTAATCAACGTCCCACCCTACTGCTTGTTGTTTTTGAGAAACCCTGGCTTGGCCTCCATCTTTCAGCCTTTGGGGGCAGCAACCCACTTTTGAGCAGAGGAAGAAACATCAGAGATAAATTAAAGACAATACAGCTGTATGTAATGTGCACACCGCCAGAAAGTCACAGCTTTGTTTGGTTAGTATTTGCATTAGTCAATTCCACGTCGGTCTGGTTGACTCACATCTGTTCCACTTCCATGATTAAAAGCAAGTTAGTTGAAAGTGGTGACATACACAGTGCAAGGTGATAAAACAAGGTACATAAGTGCAGTGTTTGACTCGCTGCATGATCACACACAGCAAAGGTGAGTGAGAGATCTGTGCCTATCGACTAATGCAGCTGGACTGTCAATACCCCCCCACTGAATTCTGACACAGTGAACTAAAGCTCTCTAGGGTCTGTGGTAGCCAGACACATGCCTGCACACTTTTCCAGCACCTCTGGGTGTAATGGACAAAAGTGGGTCCAGTGCATCAACATGTGATGACGTGCATTTACCTCTGTCCTGTGTCACTATGCATGCACCATAATGCACATAATGCAGAGAGTGGAGTGGTTGACCCCCTTATAAACAGTTTAGGTGAGCTCTTCTAATACATTTAAGCGCATATGTGGACCAAAGACAGATTTCCATAAGTGTCTGTTCAATAGGCTGTCTGTAGTCCACCATCATGGTCATTTAACAACAGAGTAGTGGTGTGAGTGGTACAGGTTGACTGCTCTTCGGGCTTAGTTGCCCCGGAGGCTGTTGATGTAGGGACAGATCCTTCCTGATCACATGGGGGAAAGCCACTTTGCCTGGGGGGAACAGAGGAGGGCTGTTGTTAGAGGACTGAGGTGACAAAAGAGCTTTTGTAGACACAAGTTTACAGTGTTAAGTCCTCTAACTCCTGTATGTCTTTGTGCTGCCCGTCAGTCAGACATGTGTCCGGTAGAGTCGCAGTGTCACCATCTTACCAGTTCACTATTACTTACCTTTGTTTTTATTATTATTGACTTGATTTTGCTCTTTCAACAACTACCCTCATTTCAACCTCTTTCTCAGCCCCTGTTTCCCCTCCACGTTTCCTTTGCCTGTCTTTTTCTCAGTCTCCTTGACAGTTGTGACACTTTTAGCCTGGGGCGGCCATCAGTTCAGATGAGCATTGTATGTGACAGGCCAGCTTTGTCTTTAAACTGCATTAGCACTTTCTCTCCACCCACATTATCATCATTCCCCTCAGTTAACCTTTTATGCTCTTTTCGTGTTTGTGTGTGTACATCTTTTGCTGCTGACTGGCAGTTTGTGTATTTAAGTACATAATAAACAGACTGAACAACAGGCTACAAAGGAATTGGCAAATGTAAATATGTGTCAGTGCTGATGGTGTTCATGTTCAGTGTCTTGGAGCTGAATTTCCTGATGCTAGCGACAGGTTGGTGCATTAAGGTATACTAACAGGTAAGTAAGAATGAATAAGCTTTTACAGCTGGAGGATTGTCCCTCTTCATAGACCAGTGTAATCTTCCTTGGTCTGCACTCCCCCACAGTAAACTGTCAGGCCTAATACAGTTAGGAATGCCCAGTCACCTGCTCCTAAAATGCAACAGCCCTGTGCTACACTAACCTAATATAGACCTGCACGACACAGGCAGGTTGGATAACGCAATTATTTCTCGTTGCATACATTTAAATTCCCCATCCTGCAGTGTGGGAGCTAAAATGTTGCTATGCAGATATCCGTGTGAAAACTGAATTAGTGACACTTCTGTTGTGTAAATGTTTGCTCACGCCTCTTTAAGACTGGAAGCATTTTGCCATATTATTGTCTCAGAACATGTCAAACTGCCTCTTTTCTTGTAGGTTATTGATTATAACACCTCTGGATACCTTTGTCCATTAAATGGATGTTTTCCACCTAAACAGTATTTGCTGATCCAGTCATGTTACTGTCATTAATGCGGAAGTGTTTGGAGGAAAAGGAGGTGATCTGTGTAGTGACATTTGAGTCTACTGATTCATTGGACTACATTTAATCTGGCCTTGAGCCTCTACTCCAAATGTCAACCCTAGACTCGATGTGGCTAAATTAAAGGAGAGGAAGACCATTGTACTACCAAGCAACTTTCAGTCCATCCTAATGCATCGTGCATAACTGCAAACTGCTTCCATGAAAAACAGCTGTTTACCCAGGTGTATGCTGATGGTTTTCTGTGTTGACTAAATATTTATTTGGATGGTTCTGTGTGATTTACAGTGTAGTCATGGATGAAGTTTGTCATTACTTAGTGTCTTAGTAAACAGGCCTGGTAACTAACGTCTGCTGACTATGACTGAGAAGCAGGTAGAGAGCAGAAGGAAGGTGGTTGTCAGATGTGTGCAGCAGATTTTCTGGCTTTATCAGAATCAACAGCAGATGTTTCTTCTTCTCACCTATTTTTCCCTCCTCTTACACACCTCACTATTCTCTGATTTCTCATTCACCTGCCTGGAGTAAATATAGCCGGGGTGGGAATTCTCCCAGCAGTCTGCAGACAAGGGGCGGTGTGGTACAGAGATACTGTAAGTGCATAGCATTTCCTGTGTCTGTGGAAGTTTTTTTTTTTTAGGGCAGCATCACTTTTTAGGACTTTTTTATTTAATAGCTGAATCTGTTGCTCATCTAATGACTAATCATCGTTCTCCCTTTAACACCTTAACGTACAGAACACACACGACACTCTCACTTCTGGGTGCCAGTGTTAATAATTTGGCTGGGGCTGTCTTACCACTAACATCAACATTAGTTGGGAAAATAGTGTGTGTGTGTGAGGGGGGGGGGCAGCGATGGGGCATGCTGGTATTGCTCATGTCATGTGTACAGGCTGTTTACAGTCAGTGACAAAAAACAAGTCCCCAAAACAAATCATTAGATTTTACAGCGATGACCTGGGTTAGGGTTAGGATGTGGTTGGGTGTCTAGTTAAGGCCAGGGTTGGGTGTCTAGTTAAGGCCAGGGTTGGGTAACTAGTTAAGGCTAGGCTTAGGTATCTAGTGGTTACAGTTAAGACTGGATGGGAATGAATGCGAGTCAATGTAAAGTCCAATGAAGTGATGGAAACATGACTGTGTGTTAGTGTGTGTGTTAGTGTGTGTGTTAGTGTGTGTATTAGTGTGTGTGTGGTGTCATACCCTGCAGTCTCTACCATCCCACCTGGCCATATTTAGAAGAACTGAGAGGAGCCAGAAGCAGCAACTCTCCAAGGACACCCAGTGTAAGAGTGTGTGTGGTTCGTCACCACGCTCATTAGCCCCAGGGAGAAATACCATCACCTGCCACAATTAGCTCATTTCCACCACAGGAGCTTATTAATCCATAACCTGCAGCTTCTCAAAACCATAACCCGACAGAACTTGACAGGGTGATATGATCAGTTCTGCTTTCTGTTTACATGAGGGTCAGGGTGAGCTCCTCTCTCTCTCACACACACACACTCACTCTCACACACACACACACACAGCTGAGCTTGCTTCTCATGAGTGCAACTAAATCTGTCAGTAAGACTGTATGAGCGATTCCAGTACTGAACAGAAAGAACCCAAACATGCAGAAATGTGAAACGTTCACTGCTTTACCCATTGTCAGATCACTGAAGTCCTGGTTTTAGGTCTAAACCAATTTAAGTGTGGGTTTATGTGACCTGTTTCTCAGGCTAATAATTGACATGTGATAAACTACACAGGTAACAGCCCTTTGAGCATTGACCCCCTTTCAAAATTTAGCTCCAGGAACTCATCTCCAAAGAAAGTAGAAGTGTACAAGTTCTGTCATGGGTTAGTAAATTCCTGCAGGGGACAAGACTTACAGTAACTGGGCCTTCCCCTCAGTAGAGACAGTTTACAGGGATAATGATAGTGATAATCCCCTGCAAATCTAACAAGGTGTCAAGCCAGAGCAGGAAATTTGCATAAACATTCACAAAGTGGGAAGAATCCCAGGACAGACGAGGGATGTCTAGATCCCCTTCATTATTAGCAGTCATACCTTATAAATCTGTCGTAAGCAGCTTTCTCAGGCTCACTCTCTACATGATCAGGGGGCCATTGTATTAATTGTTACCATCTAATCTAACTGTGTGAGCAGAATAGGGCCTTAAGCCAGAACTAAATAAAGCCCAGTCTGACTATGTAAGAACGGTAAATCCTACAATACCAGCCTTTTACATGCTCCTTAAGATTTGCAAGTCTTATTAAAGTACCAGGAAGAGACATTTTCTAAAACTACTGAGTATCTAGACCTTTTCATTGAGGATATTGTTAAAATGCTTCCATCCTATGTAGCAGACACATGTAGTAAAAGGATTTTTTGTCAAAATTCAAAATGTTAACATTTGATGTAGAAAGTCTGTGTATGAGATGGTATTAGAGCCTCATGACATTTCCTGGGGGCCCATAATGTGAAAACACCTTTTAAACTGCTGTGAATATTGAATAAAGTACTGCTGTGTTAAGGGACAAGTTTGAGGTCATCATTTGTCCCTAATTATGCAGACGCTTTTGGGAATATGGGAAGATAGAAATAGTATCTATCCTATCCTAGAATATATCCTTGTAATTCAAGCATAGACCAGCTAAAGCCTGTTTCTCACACTGTTAAAGCTCCATAAGGGTCAGAAACATTGGACACGTGTTGGTTTGGTCAACATGTACAGAGCCCTTCCCTTCCAGAAAACTCACAGTTACTGTTCCTGTGGTCATTGTACATATAACGCCATCTACACATGGTGAGGATGTATGAAATCTGAGAATTTATAACTGATGTGATGTCACATGTTGTTTCTGTGCTTGAATGTTGGCTCACATATGTGGCTCAAACCAACTGTCACCTAAAACTAAGAATAGCTGAGCATAAAGGAGTTTTATGGGTCTGACCTAATCCAAGGTAACACATTAAACAGCTGCTGAAAAGAAAGACATACTTTAAATACTGTTCATTCTAATAATGTGAATGATCTTGTGGATTTAAGTTCATTTCTAAGGCGAAAACATTTTCTCTGTTACCTCAGGATCAGACAGGAAGTAGAGTATGTGTTTGGACTTAGACTGAGGGAGCTATGAGATGAAACATATTACCCTCTGGTTTGTAAGAATACATGACTATGAATAAATGAAGATCATCTAGACATCCCTTGTGTGCACTAGCATTACTGCTACACTTCAGGTGTTGCTGGGGTACAACAGCACTAACAGCACTAACCCCACATAGTTCCTTATAAGAATAGGACAGACCAGGTTCAGTCATTTTTGTGTAGGAGTGTTCTGCAGTCTGTGAGGTGCAGTTCAGATGTTTTATTGTCATTAAGTTAATGCTCATTAACACCTGATGTACACGTCAATGTGCCATTGTGCAGGTTAACAGAACATCATTAGTGTTTGTGTTATGATAGACTGATCAGATGATAGATGATTGATCTGTGGACTCCTATTAGCTCACATACTAGAGCTTTGATCCACGTCATTAGGAAGACAAGAGCATAATGTCTTAAACGGTTCTTATGAAGAACTGTTCTCCACAGTTTGGTATAGCTCTTTATCCCATTATCTCAACCAATTGTTGCTGTATGAGTGGAAGATTTTACATGTGAAGTAGTTCTGTCACTGGCAAATAGAGAACTAAATCAAAAGGAACCAGTTCTAGTTGCTATTTTTCTCCCAGGCCCATGTGAGTGCTTCTGCTTTTTACCGAATTTAGAGCAGTGAGTCAGAGCCACTTGATGATGGGGAGTTTCTGGAGTCCAGGATAAAACTGGTCCAAGATGCAAATGGCCTGCTGTGGCATGGTTGGCAGACATTTGGCATTAGCTTCTATGGAGTCTGTCTACTAGGAAACAATGTCTTGGGACCTTTGGTGTGTTTACAGCTAACCTCCTAACGTCATTCATTTGTTTTAACTCGACGTTTCAGACACGTCTTTACCTTTCTGATCTCTGGGAGGATTCTGTTGCTTTAACAAAAGCAGCAACATTTAGCTCAGTACTGAACAAGATGTCTCACCTTGAAACAGCATACTAGATAGATTTTTGAAGGACATGGCCTTGATTTACTTGGGTTTGAGCTGGGTTTCTTTGTAGTCTTTGACTTCCTTGAGAAAATGGCATTGTACAGCCACAAGGGCAGACTCTGTGACGGCAGGGTCTGTACTCTCTGAGGATGCCTGTGGTAGTTGCACCACTGCCTGCCTGGCCCTGAGCTCCAAATTGGATAAGTGGCATCCATAATAAGAGAGTTTGTACCAAGGCTAAATATAGAGAAAGAAGAGAGGTAGCAGGGCAGACAAAAAGTTACTAATGATCCTGAACAGTAAATCTGTCTTATTACAAGAAGTAGAACAGCAGATCTCACAATTTGTGTTACTCAGTTGACTGAAAATAGTAGCAGGGAAGAGAGCACAACATTTGATCTGTCTCTTTAAGAGTCAAATTTAGGGGAAAGTGTTTTGGCTGGACATTCCCGACATGCCTCCTACATGTTCTGGTAAGGGGCTGTTTGCCTGTGCATAATACTTGATCACCTACATCCTGACAGATGTAGGTGATGAATCAAGATTTTTTAAAAACTTATTCCAGACAGTAGTACAACGTGTTTGTTCACAGACTATATACTGTGTGTTTCTTTGTGTCCCCAGTCTAAGGCTGAATTATTAAACCAGTCACACCTCAAAAGCCTCAAAGCACAGAGATATTTCAGTCCCACAGAGGCTGAGATACTACCATTCCTACCTGGTGTTCCTCAGCATATTAAGTTGTTGCATAACCAAATCAATGTGGTGTTGTAGGAGTACAGCACTACATTGATTTTAAGTTCCAGAAGTGTGTGTTATTCATCAGGCAGAGTCTAATAGCATGGGCCAGTGCCAATAAGTGTGAGCAAGATTACAAAAGTACAGAACAGAATTTAATGCCAAGGAACGACACGTCTGCCAAGATGTGTAGGATAATGAATAATGTAGGGACAACACAGCCACACATACCTTTGCTAGTGATTGATACAGTTTGGCAGATGTCATAACAACACAACCTTGTCTCCAGCAAACATATTTAGGTGTGGCCGACATGATGGTCTGGTGGGGGAGACTTGAGGAGCTTTGCAAGGGGAAGATACAGTAGGTTGACGAGTGATGTTGAAAGTGGAGACATGCAACCAACTTTGGCTTCAACCATTTAGTGTAATATTAGTACAGATCTCAGGGGACCAGCTTGTGTCTGCAGCATGTTGCAAAGATGTGTAGATGAAGAGTGATATGCTGAGACTTGTTAGCTAGGATCCATAATGCTGTCGTTGGATTTCAGAGCAGGATGCTTTAGGGCTTCCCAGGTAAAGGCTTATCATGTAAACCTATAATTGAGAAATGTTATTGTGAGGCTACTGAGCTTGCACTGAAAGTGTTTCTAGGACTAATCTATAACCTTACATCTTTTCTTCAACACAGCCTGTGTAGGAAAGCAAACTTTCTCCTCCTCCACCAGCCAGTACTTTCTCACTTAGTCTTCATGTTGTGTGTTGGCATGTAAGCATTAATGAGGCCTGATGCTCAGCTGGTCAGCCAGGAAGGACTGCAGCCTGTGCAAGGTGTTACATCTGTTAGACAGGAAGTCTTTCTGTGTTTACCTCCAACACCAAAGCTTCTGCTTTACTCCTTTTCTCTCCCTCTTCACACCTTCACAAAATGTCACGTCTGCACCCATGATCACACAGATCTCTCATCACAGTCTCTGTGCAGCTATAGTGTTGATCATTTTACGTTGATTCTGTTGACTCTGTAATCACTGACCTCAGAAACCTTTTAGACTCATCCCAGTGTTCCTCATGTTTCAGAATTAAGTGTTTCACCCGAATTTGAGAGGTAGAGAAAAGAATCGATGCAGTCTCACAATGCTAAATAAATAGAATTAATTATTAATTTATGTGATTGTCAGTGTCAGCTCTGTGGCTCCCAGGTCTTCCGTTGTTCTACTGGCCTGTCTGTCAAGGAAACAGACTATAACATGTAGTGTGGATGGCAATCTAGGCACAATGGATGTGTATCACCTTTGTTGTAACTTTGCTGGTTAAGAAAAAATATTGTAGAGTAAGAAACACTGTGAAGAGGAAAGAGGTTGAGAATGAAATGGCTCCCATGATGAACCCCGATGGGATTCTGCAGCTGCGGCACAGCAGCGCTGACCCTTGGAATGACTTGCCAAATAACAGTTGCTTCCTCCTCTACCACCTTTCATCCCTCCACCCCCACACCTCCTTCCTCATGCCTCCCCCTCAGGCTGAACCTTGTTTCTTGAGTATGTGTGAATACCACCTGATTGTAACAGCCTGTAGACTGGAGCAACAAAAGCAGAGACACCAAACCGATTCTCATTTATTGAACGCAGGACTGTGATTCTCCCGCCTCCTCCTGACCAAAAAACTGTTAGCAGCCTCTTCAGAAAGAGGTGGGAGGTTGGCTAAAAAAATGTTCAGGTGCTTTGTACTGGCACTGCATATTCAGCAAGTGAATGCAGGTGGTGTGTATATGTGCAAACACTGGGTGCAATGTGTGTGTGATGTCAGATGAAGTAGCTGGAAAGGTTTCAGCGCTGCAGCCCAGGCCTTCTGCTGACTGGGCTGCTCCCACTGGAGAATTGATTTGGCCTCTAAGAGGATCTGTAGCTCTCTCTGTGGAGCAGCAGGCTGGAGGAGGGGGAGAAAGAAATGGAAGGAGAGTGGGTGGAAGTAACAAGTGGGTGGAATTGAGAGATGGAGAAACCGGGTGGAAATGAAAAGAACACATACTCGTGCACGCACATCTGAAGCACGAAAATTTACTCCCATTAATAAACCTCTTCGATGTATCTCCTGGCTCCCTCAGCTCATAACACAACTGGTCAGGTCACACCAACTCCCACACAGTACACACACACCTTCAATCTCATGATCTCACACACTGGTGCTGTACGTGTCTACAAGTGTCTAAGTGTGAATCTTCTGTTGCTCTGCAACATGAAGCCTGTTGTTTATCTATTTCATAATTTCATTTGCATACTCCTGCATCATTTTGACAGCCTCCTTTCACTCCCTTGTTAGTGTCTAACTGATCCTCCAGAGCTTTCCCACTTTCTCCCGGGCAAACGTTTTAAAGTTTAATCTTTTATAATTGGGTTGTGGTCTGGTTGTTCACTGTCCTTTTAAAATCAGTTTAAAGAGTAGACACAATCAGGCAAGCCATTCTAACCTATGGTGTCACCTTGCACAGTGACCAACGTGGTGGAGGCCATCTCAGACTCAGATGATGAGGACAAGCTGCACATTGTGGAGGAGGAAGGCAGTCTGGTGGATGTGGCCGACTGCGACCATACCCTGCCAGATGATGAGCACCCCAAGGAGCGTTGTTGGGACCGAGGTGAGACCATGACAGCACAGTCATACTGCGTGTTATAATGATCACATTTCTGCACCAGATCATGCACAGCTCATCTTCCACCATAATTTCAGCAGTGTTGTGAAACATATTCCACTTGATCTGATTTTGTGCTTGTTCAGGAATGAGAATAAATATACCAGAAGAAGAGTTGAACTGTCATCATCATCATCATCAAACAGCTTTACAGACACAGTGATAGAAGGTTCATAGAATAAAAATACAGATTCAATAAAATAATTTAAAATGCATGATGATATAAAAATATAACATGAATACACTAAGATCTCGGTTTGTAATGAAGCTTGTCTGCTGCTAGTTTATCAAACACAGCAAAGTACGGTCTTTCACGGTGCTAATATAATCTAAAATTACACTAACTGATTTTTCATTTACCAAGTAGTAAAATTAATTCCATCTTAATATATTGCATATTATATCTAGTCGAGACAAAATGCATCCACCATATAAAAGCTAATGTGCTGAGGACCTTCTGTATTTTCTTACATCATCTGTTTGACTGCTAACTGGCTAACTTTGACATCAGATGACGTGATGCAGGCTAAGTAAATGTCTCTTTGACCTCATTACACAGATAAATGCCAGGCTTTGTCTCATTGTGAAGCTCAGAGTGCACGGAAACAGGTACTACAAATGGCAGATTTTCAACTAAAGCAGGAAACACGATATTAAACAAAAACAATGCCAACAGAGGGAGAGACCTTCAAAGTACAGAAAATAGCCTTAATGGCACAGAGCCGTGTGGGCTTAATGGCACTGCTGGGCATTGGAGGGGCTGCAGTGACCTGCTTTTTACCTCGAACCAAGTGGAAGTGACATCAGAGGCTCACTGCCACAGGAAGGGCTGACGTCACAGCCCTCCTCCCTCCAAAACAATTGCAGGTGCCGAAGGATGTTGGTGTTTCAACCT
The DNA here is from genome assembly GCF_900324485.2 of Mastacembelus armatus. Lineage (NCBI taxonomy): Eukaryota > Metazoa > Chordata > Actinopteri > Synbranchiformes > Mastacembelidae > Mastacembelus > Mastacembelus armatus. The sequence continues at coordinate 16,664,462 of NC_046652.1, read as the reverse complement.
GGGCCCAAGGTCTCCATGCTACACTTCTGTCTGGGTGTATTTGCACTGCTGACCAATGCAAATGTGTGTAACAAGGTTGTGTTTGATATTTGATATTTAACCTCAATGATATTTACTTTAGACTTTGGCTGAATGAAAGAGATGTGAGACACACACTGACGTGTCGCCTTTGTCAGGGGAATCATCTCTGGAAATTCCTTTCAGCTCAGTCAGTTTCAGTTTTAGGTTTAACTGCGCAAACAGACCTGTTCACAGTGTCGACACCTGTTCCCCAACTACCCAGCCGTTTCCATCACCAGTCTTCAGCTGCACCTCCACAAGGGAAGTTGTAGAAGAAGAATGTTGACCTGGCCAACAGTTCAAAAGCACAGGTTGCACTCTAACAGCTCAGTGAGCTGGCTGGGATCTATAGAAATGCCTGATCAGGAAAAGTTTCTTTTGGTTTCACTAGAGTACACACACACACACACTTTTACACTTTCACTCTCTGGCTCTTATTCCACAGTTCAAGCAGCATCTTCCCTCTGACTTTCTTTTGGCCGAATGACACTTTAAACAAACACATTTCTCCTATACCTCATCTAATCAACCCTCCCTGTGTTGGTTTCACCCCTGAGAATAAAAAAATCTCTAATTCAGCCATGAAACTTGACCAACACCTGCTTTAAATTTCGATGTGCTCCACTTTGTCGTCTTTCTGTTCCTCCCCTACTTTCTACTTTTCTTTTTACACTCTCATTTGTTCTCACTGTTTCTCTTGCAGTAGATCAAAGCTCTTGATTATCATAAGCGCCTGCTTGCAGTCATTACTCATTCACTGCTAAATGATTCTGTAGTGCGGAGCAGCTGAGTGTTGTTGTAGCGTTACAGCTAAATGAAAAGAAATGAAAATGTAGAGAGATATTGATTACGTGAGAGGGTTTTCCTGCTGATGATTTGTAAAGCGTGGTTACGTCTCAGAGAATGAATTGGGTGGAGCTGGAAAGCTTTGATAACTTGGGGCTGCGAGGCACTTACTGAGAGCCAGGGCTTGGGTTTAACTGCATGGAAATAGAGTCTAAGGTTGAAAGGAGATGAATTAGTTGTATAGTGCGAATGTTTTATGGCCACTGGCGTTAGTCCAATTATCTATGGATTTGTAAGGCTGAAGGACATCTACTGTTCCTCACTGTTGGCCTGCCATGCTGCAGTGATGAGTATGTTTATTGGAATTGGATAAATTTGAATTGGTTCAGCAGGGACTCCATGGACACACAGAAACACTTTTACTCCTTTGTGCTGTGTCACATTATGTTGTTAAAACTGAGCCACATTCCTAAACAGGAAAAGCAAAAGTCTCCAGAGAACTGGAAACCTAAAACACACAGCACAAATCCTTGACTATATAAGCAAATAGTATGTAAGTATAAGCAAATTATTGTAGGAAATGCCTTGTAGCTTTTCTTTGACTTACCCCCGTTTGATAGTAGATAAAGTGCAACACTCTTAGATGTGACTGTGGAAAAGCTTAACTGTTTGTGCGAACCATTTTGCTCATATCTCTCTCTCGTCCAGGATAGAATCTACAAACGGGTCTGGATGCACGACCACAGGAAGTGGTGGGGGCAAAGGTCATCCAGGCCAGGAAATCCATCATGGGATAGTGTTGTATCATGTTGCAGCGATGTGGGCAGAGAATGATGAGAAAGGGATGAGGGAAAGAGAAGAGGAGAGGAGAGAGTGGGTGGTCTGATGATTTTGTCCATACTGTAGTTTTATAGGTTATGCTGTGAAATAAAGAAAAAGCTTTTTTAGATCAGATCTAAAAGAGAGTGTCCTGCTACAACCTTTTCTGGGTCTTTTTAACTGATTTTCCATGTGTGCAGTGGTGCATTCACATCCCTGTGTCAGCACATAAATGGTGTGTGTGATGTTTCATGTCAGGGGAACAGCCTGATAACACAGAGCTGCCTCAGCGAGGTTGGGGAATCTTTCTGGTCTTCACTTTATGCTTCACAAAGAGCCGAGAGAGATAAACACACATGCTCATGCAAAGGGAGTAGTACCTTTGAGCAAGGGATGGGAGCTGCACGTAGTCAGATCAGCACTTTTCTACATGCAGCACAATTTGCAGTGTCTTGTTTACATCTCGTACAACTGAGGAAAAATATATCAATGAACCATCTGCTGGTTTCAGCTTATATTTAATAGACATTAGAGTCTGTTGTGTTATCAAATAAAACATATTTTTCCAAATCTCATGTTTCTTCAATAAGCAAATATTGATTTGAAATTCAAATATATATATATATATATAGTCTGAAATATAGATTGTATGATCCAAACTCTTTATTCTGACTGTCACACCACCTGCAATTTATTTGTTGCAAGTTTGTTTCAGGGTTGGGAAGTTTCTTCGAGTGGTGTTTAAAACCCAGAGCAACGAATGACTGTGCTCAGATTGTGTCACAGCTTTGTTGTACTGGTGTTCACTCTGCATCTGCGAGTCACCTCTTTCCATTTCTGAAGAGAACACAGCTGGCCCAGTCTTTTAATAGCCACATTTCTCAAACATCACAAAGCAGGGAGAGTGCTTGAATCAATCAATAAGACATCTGCCTAGTGAACACTAACAAGCTCAACTTTGTTTTCAGCTGAAAGCTCAACCTTATAATATTTCAGTAACACTACGCACATGCACACGTACCCATAGAGGAATAATTCATGGACAGGATTCATCACCTAATTATCAACAAGTACCTTACTTAACACTGTGAGTAGAAGCTTATAATTCAGTTCTCACATAGAGCCTGATGCCTGTGGCCTTTGATGCTGATTCAGTTTCTCATCCCTGTGTGAACAGAATTCAGGATGTTTGTTTTTTCGTCCCAGGTGCTAAGATTAAGTCAGTCACTGTGACATTATCGGATTATGTCACATACATGTAAAGCATGTGAGTTTTGAAATAACAGGCTAATCATTAAAACCTCCGTGTCTTTATTTATCCAACCACAGTGAGGGAGGATTATGGGTCTGATGATGAAGATAACATGAGCACAGATGCCCTGGTGGAGGAGATGCTCCAGCAGCAAGACACAGCCATCATCTATCCAGAGGCACCAGAGGACGAGCCGCCACGACAGGGGACCCCTACCGCCAGGGTCCACGATGAGAACGGTACAAGACATCAAGTCACAGAATTCACAGCTGATTCATGTAATAAATAAACTAGAAATACATGTCTCTCAGAATCATTTTTGTGTGCACATCCCTTTCTACAAATAATGCCATGTACCCTGTGGATTAATTGCTTTAAATGGTATCAATTATCTTTATTAGTAGAGCACAATAACAGGATGCAGTGATGCTGAATCACACACACACACACACACACACAAATCAACACCAGTATTTCCAACCAAGAGCTCACAGTTCTCACACTGTTACTTCACCTGCACAATAATAACTTGCCCCCTGTAGATGCACCTCATGTGTTAACTCCACCCCGTTAATGCCGCCCCTGTACATCATTACGCACGGCGAGTTATGTTAGGAGCAGCACACCGGGCCCTTTATAGCTCTGCACTCTGCATTTCACTTACTGCCACAAAAGAGGAAGAGTGAAGAGGGAAGAAGAGAAACAGCAACACCTGAGTAAATTTGTCACATTGGCTGCCTCACATCTACCTGGGCAATGTATGTGTGTATTCCCATTGCGAGGCCCTCACCTGTCCCACAGAGGAACTTAATACATCACCTGTTAACAAAGTAATGCTTAACTGTGTGGGAGCCAGCCAACTGAGACCCTCTGTTAAACAGCAGGCGGGCAGCTGTTGTTTACCAAGCTCAGCTTTCTTCACTTGTGTGGGTGTTTTTGAAACACTTCTAATGCACAATAGGCCGAACAAATGGTGGAACTAAAGGTGTGTGAAATGGTTTGCATCAATAACAAAGAGTACAAAAGCAAAAATAAAACTGAGTCCTGCATGTTATTTTTAGAAAGACAGAGAGGCATTAGTAAAGGCCAGTAATCAGCTTTATCCATTTGGTTACCTGGATGTTGTTTTACCTGAGGGGGAGGACCTTTCAGTGAGTGTTGAAATAGCAGAGGAGTGTTATTGCAGCAGGCCATGTGTGACATCAAAGAACCCTTTCCCCTCCGCCCCATGTCCCCTTGTTATTAAATTTCTTCCATCCATCATCTATACCTGTTTATTCCTTAACCAGGGTCCCAGGGATCTGCTGGAGCCCAGCTCTCTATGGGTGGAAGGCAGGGGTACACCCTGGACAGGTCGTAAATGTCTCCCTCTTTGTATTTTTTCATCTAGGAGCTCCAGATTCTTTCTCTCAGCTGCTGACCTGCCCGTACTGCTCACGAGGCTACAAGCGTTACAGCTCTCTGAAGGACCATATCAAGTACCGACACGAGCAGACCGAAGAGAGCTTCAGCTGCCCTGAGTGCAGCTACAGCTTTGCATACCGTGCTCAACTAGAAAGGCATATGTCGGTCCACAAGAGCGGACGGGATCAGGTAAGAACTGACCGACTAACTGATCAGGACTTGATACACATTCACCGGTTAACCTGGTTTATTTTATTTATTTATTTTTTTTTAACTTGTGAGTTAGTCTTTACATTTTTATTTTCAAATATTGGGATTTATTTTATTAGCAATCATGTACTGACAAAATAATTCAAAATGATTCAGATCTATGCTGTTTCTTTAGCACCTTGCCTCCACATGTGATAAATGTGATGCTTTGACCTTGATTGATTTAAAGACGGTAGTAGCAGTTCGGAGGTTTATCTTTATTTCCTACATATCCCACTGAACGACCCCTCTCCTCTGATCTGACAGAGACACATCACACAGTTGGGAGGCAATCGTAAATTCAAGTGCACTGAATGTGGCAAAGCATTTAAATACAAGCACCATCTCAAGGAGCACCTACGCATCCACAGCGGTGAGTGGCCAAACCCTGTCACTATGGCAGCCTTCTGTGTTTTTATGGGTGTGTGCAGGCACTTGAACATTTCTAGTGTACTTTGCTGAATGAAGAGTCTTTTTTTGGTCACAGATGTTTCATTCTCCACTGCACCAATATTTATGATTTAGCCTCTATTTAAATCTCCTTTCTAGAGTGTCGCTCTATTGTTTGCTCTTCCTTAATGTGCCATAATTGTGTTTCTTTTGGCAATATGGGACCGCTATTAAAGAAGGGCTTTTCCTAATGGTGCCATTACATCCACATTTAAGCATTATTGAAATGCATTAGACCATTTTCCTGCTGTAGTGCTCGTGGCCCTTGTTCCTCATTTAGCTTCATTTACTAATGGAAATCTCTTTCTCTTTCTCTCCCTGTCTCATTCCTTCTCTGTGTGATGTTCATTGTGGTTTGATTCAGGAGAGAAACCCTATGAGTGCTCCAACTGCAAGAAGCGGTTCTCACACTCAGGCTCATACAGCTCCCACATCAGCAGTAAGAAGTGCATCAGTGTAATTTCAGTTAGCAGCAGGCCATGCTTGGGGACTGCCAAGACCCAGACCCAGGCTGCATCAGCGGGGCTGCCTACACGACCCTCAGGCCTTCACTCACAGATTAGGGACAATCTGGATCACGGCAAACCCAGCAAGGAGCAGCTGCCCTTTGACCAGATCAAGACCGAGCCTGTGGACTACGAGTACAAGCCGAAGATGATGCCATCCCCAGCTGTGACTGCTTTAAATGGTGGCGTTTTCAGTGGAGGTGCTGCAGCTCCTCTACAGGGAACAGTGCAGGCTGTGGTCCTGCCCACTGTGGGGTTGGTGTCACCCATTAGTATCAACCTGGCAGACTTGCAGAATGCTCTCAAAGTGGCTGTGGATGGTAATGTCATTCGCCAGGTGTTGGAAAATAACGCCAAAGGCCAGGGGCTTACCTCTGGGTTAACCACTGGAACCCCCTCACAACAGCAGATTATCTCAGCCATCAGTCTGCCTATTGTGAGTCAGGATGGAAATGCAAAAATCATTATAAACTACAGTGTGGAGCCCAGTCAGGGCCAAAACCTGAAGAAAGAGCCCGAGCTCATTTCAGCAGCTCAGACCACTACTGACACATTCAAGTTCCAGAAATTTCCCGAAGACCTTACAATCAGGGATGGCAGGCCCAGTGAGAGCAAAGAAAAAGAGGAAAAGACCACTAAAACTTGTCTCCTGTGTAATAACTGTCCTGGTGGGCTGGAAGCACTCCATGTCCTCAAGCACTGCCAGAAGGATTGTCTCAGGGTGAATGGAGCAGCCCTGGATAAGAGTCAGTCTGCTGTTGCTTCCCTGTTGTCAGAGGGAGGACTCTGCAACCAGCCCAAGAACCTCTTGTCATTACTCAAGGCCTACTTTGCCTTAAATGCAGATCCCACCAGGGAAGAGCTAGAGAAGATCTCGGACTCAGTCAGCCTGCCAGTCCACGTTGTTAAGAAGTGGTTTGAGAAAATGCAGGAGGGTCAGATTTCACTGGGTGGACCAACACCTCCCTCAGAGGAGGAGGACCTCTGTGAAGCTAACAGTGTGGTGTCTCTAGTCCCAGGGATGGACACAGCTACTATGAACCCTTCTCCGACCCAGGACAGCCCTACAGAAGCCACCCCAGCTGAGGTCACTGGGACCCACAGCCTGCTGGCTTCCCACTCACCACTAAACCTGACAGCTGCCAGTGCTGTCCCAGCCCAGCCACCACGAAGCACTGAGGGACCACTAGACCTGTCGCTGCCAAAACTACCTAGAGAGGAAGCAGAGGGAATGGTGACTAAATCCTGCATCTACTCCCCCCCTTTCTCTGCCTCTTCCCACGATGACGAACCCCTGAACTTAACTTGCACAAAGACAGAGGCCTCGCCAATCTCAGCTATTGCCTCCAGCCCTCTTGCACTGTACGCCAGCCAGCCAAGTGCCAAATCTCTTGACATTGTGACCACGATGCAGTGCCTAAGAGCACTAGCTACCAACAACAAGCAGACTGTGCTGATCCCCCAGCTGGCTTACACCTATACCACTACAGCAAACAGCCCTGCAGGGACCGAGATGCATGAAACCATCCACCTCAACAGAGTGAAGGTGTGCACCCATTTATGTCCCCCACTTTTCATTAAAGGTGTAGTTCGCCATTTAGAGAAATAAGGTTTATTTATTTTCTTGCAAGGACTGAAAGAAAAGATTGAAACACTTTGATCATGCTCTACCCAAAGCTACGAGTCCACTGTAAAGTTACTGATTTCGTTTAATCCATACAAAACCTATAATGTGAAAACAACATGGTTTTACGACTGGTAATGTGACAGGCCTTTATTGATTATTGGATCACTTTGATTGTTATTTGCACGACTGTGAGTTTACCAGTCAAGTAAACAAGATGTGAACTGTTTATTATTTACATTATTACATTTAGAGATGGTGTTTTATTGTGTTTGGACAGAACCAGTCTGTTTCCAGTCTTTGTGTTAGTTTTTAGTGGTCAGCAAAAACATTGTATTTATTGAATGAGAGTGGAATCAATCTATTTTGTTTGACTCAAGTTAGTCTCTTTGGAGCCTTCAAACTCTTCAGTCTTCTTCTTTAAATCCATTAGATCACAATAAATAATCTGAAGACATCAAAGTCTAATCAGTAATTGATATAGATTCACTTTTTTGTAAATGATGATAGGTCTTAGTGGTTCTTTAGTGTGCAGACACATAACAGGCCCATAATGATGGATGTAGATCTCACTGAGTCTATGTGCTGTCACCCAGAGGACATGAGGCAGCACTTTACTGCAGTCTCTATTGATCTGTGGGAATTTGTTTAAATGTTGCACCTCTGCCTGCCTACTTAATTTACTGCTGGCCGACTTTGTTGTATTATATTTTTGTGTTAAGAGGATTGGTTTTGCCATCCTATCAGGGTACGGTATCAGGCCAAGGAAACCATTCAGGGTCCTGAGAGAGACGTGAAGTAGGACATGACACAGCATCATTTCTTACAAAGCGACACACGTACACTACATGCACCAAGCGTGGCCAAGTGAAAGTTGGATCTCCTGAGAGATTTGTTCAATGGGATGTTTGTCATAGCTCAACTAGTACTCCTCCTGCTCTCGTGTTTGCTTTTGCAGCTTATAGGCTTAATCTCCCTGTGCTGCCCTTGCAGTAAAATGAAGCTTGTAAACCTTTGGAGGCTTGTGAAGGGAAGAGGGAAGCTCTTCTGAGTTTCCACAGTCTTTAAGAACATCCATTCACAGCACAGTGCTGCTCACTGGCAGTGCGGAGTTGTCTGTGTGCCCAGGTGCTTGTACATTTCACCTCGGGGAGGGTGCTGACCCCTGGTTGGGTTATAAGGGAAACACAGTCATTTGCAGTTTTGTGTTTATCATTTTATATGTAACGCCGTGCCCTCAGCTGTACGCCTAATCGATTATTTATTTATGTGTGAGTATTTATGAGACTTCAGGGTAGCAGTGGGTGGCCCAGATATGAGAGCTGAGTGTCTTTGGCTTTTAGCTGGAATACACCTACAGGGCTCTGAGACAACACAGCTCCAAGAGGAAGGGATGGCACTAGGGATTCTTCCCTGTGACACAGTGCAGCACTGAACGGAGGTTACCAGTGACAGGATGCCTCCTTTTCCTTCTCACCATAAGGAAGGTGGGGGGAGTAGCTAAGGCCAAGTAGTTTTGGTGCTGCAACAGGCACCTGAGCCTTCAGTCATCCAGGGATGCAGAAAGGGGGCAAGACATGGCAGACACTTCTGGAAGCCATTGGGCAAAAGTTTCCTTATGAGCTGCACCGTGCCATGATGCAGAGCTGCAGAGCTTAGGTTTCCGTCTTCTTAGCCTTGTACCTGCTTTTTACAGATACCAGACCAGAACCAAAAATACCCTCAGGGACAAGTGAAATCACCAAGATGTCCTTCTCCTCCCACAAGCACCAACATTTACATAGACTTTCCTGTGGCCTGGCAGGGTGGGACAGATGTCTGTGTGACTGTGAGACGTCCTTTCATTCATCTGTAATCTGTCAAAACATAGAGCTCTCAAAGCTAATGCTGCCACCTTGTGCTTTCTTTCAGCCTTGGTGGAGTGAAGCATTTAGCGTTTCACAGCAGTGTGGTCAGTATGGCAGAGGGTGGACTGCTTGGGTGTCGGCTGCTCCCAGCAATTCCATGGACATCCTGCAGGTGGTGGCGTATTTGTCCATACCTTCAAAATCCCATAAAGGTCCCCCTTGAATATGGGTATTCCTGAAGGATGGACTTTCTTTCCAGAACAAAGGTTTTGCTTGTTGTATTTTCTTCTGTTCCTAGAGGAGGCAAGTTGCCTCTGCAGAGACTGTGGGACACAGAATATTCATATATCCACTGTGCAGCCTCACTATTGGCCTTAACGGTGGCCAGGCTCCGACACCTGTTGTTTTGTGCTAGAGGAATGAAGAAACTGTGATACTAGTGACCCTCATCTGACACCGTTTGCAATAAACTGAGTACACAGTTCAGGGTTGTTGATAGCAGCCAAGGAATGCTGCAGCACAAGACACCTTGAACTGATCCGCTGTCTCCACTTCTGCAAAATCTGGGTTCCACAGTACAAGACTGGACTCTGGAATAACCCTGTTCTTTGGTGTGAGGCAGCACGGGATCTGTGTCCTTTTGCTGAAGACGTATCTACAGTGGTAATATGTGTTATCTACTTCCTGGTGATGTCAGAGTGCTAGCAGTAGAAAAAAACTGCTTTAGCCTGTTGAAACTAAAACACTTTAAAGTTTTTTGTAGTAGTTTTTAGTTTTTAGACAGCTACGGTGATGGAGGTATGAGCTTCGGTCTGAGAGCAGTTTAGCCAGCTACGATGCAGGGAGGGTAAGAAAAGGCTTGGAGAAATGATTAAATGACGACTAACGCAGTGTTTGTCACGACTCCTGCCAGCTCCCACTCAGGGACGACATAATGTGGAATAATGGTGCATCTGGGAAAATGCAAGGGCAGGCATATCCCATAGTGAGACACTGAAGTGAAGCCTACTTTGAACTCTTACTGGTATATTAATATGGTTTCTTATGTTCTTCAGGAGGAGAAACAGGAGACGGTCTCAGAGGGAGTGTCCACTATGGAAGAGCAGAACGACTCAGACTCAGGCCCCCCGAGGAAGAAGATGAAGAAAACGGACAGCGGCATGTACGCCTGCGACCTGTGTGACAAGATCTTCCAGAAGAGCAGCTCTCTGTTGAGACACAAGTATGAACACACAGGTAAATACAAAATATTGCGGTATCCCAGACCTGAATGTTACTGATGGACTGAATGAAAAAGCTGCAGAACCAGAACTTACTGTCTCAAAGTTGATGAGATATTGCTCAACATGCACAGAAGAGGTCCGAGGCCAACCCTGACAGTAATTAGGAGTGCTCTTAGATGATGATTTGGCCAATGTCAGCTTTTGTGTTCTTTGTTAGCCTTATCCCTGACATCCAACCTCTGTTTTCAGCTCCAGATGATGTCATCTTTGTCAGACTCTGCCTGGTTAAGCTTTTCAAACCCCATTATTGGGATTTTGTTGTGCTGTTTTGAAAGCTTCTCCATGGATACAGAGATGATGATAGATACTGTTATGGGCTCTACAAGCTTTGGCACTGCAGTGTTTATTGTTTTCCTCCCATGTCTGTGCTTTTTAAATCAATGTGATTCCTTTAATATGTTGACTACTCTCTACTCTACTTTATTTTTTTTTCCTGCACTTGCAGGGAAGCGACCTCATGAGTGCAGCATCTGCAGCAAGGCTTTCAAACACAAACACCACTTGATCGAACACATGCGGCTCCACTCAGGTGAGAAGCCGTATCAATGTGACAAGTGTGGTAAACGTTTCTCCCACTCGGGCTCCTACTCCCAGCACATGAACCACCGCTACTCCTACTGCAAGAAGGAGACTCAGAACCAAGGCCGGGAGACCCCAGAAGAGGATGGAGAGGGCCAGGTGGACATGGAGACCCTGCGGGGGCTGCAGAGGCAGCACTTGGTCCCTTCCCCACTGGACTCTGATGAACGAGGTAGTAGCACCAGGGAGGACGAGGAGAGCGAGGAAGAGGAGGAGGAGGATGGTGTGATGAACATGGATGACATCCAGGTGGTGCAGATAGGGGATGAAGGAGGGGAGGAGGAGGAGGATGAAGGCCAAGGGGAAAAGAACGAGACGGGAACAGAGAGAGCAGTGGTGGAAGGCGGAGGAGAGGAAACAACAGATATAGAAAGGAAAGAGGAGGTAGAAGAGGCTGACACACGCCTGGAAGACGAGCTTGGTAGCGTTAAGGAGGACAAGGACATGATGGAGGCGGAGGAGGGCGAAGGCAAAACAAAAAGAAACAGCCAGATGCCACAGGACAGAGGAGACACTGACTAGACGAGGAGCCAGGGTCCTTCATGAGACACAATCAGAACCCTCCCTCTGTAGAGGACGACTGCAGCAGATGATGTCTGGTCACTCCTGACAGTTTATTTCACTTCACTACTGTGTAGAAATCCAGGTGTGCCTGAGAAAATACTATGGACTATTGATTACTATTGACTTTTCTACAGGAGAAAAGTTTCTCGTATTAAACTAACTATTTGTAAAGAAAAGACGACATTGAATATGAATTTTAAAAAAAGCAAAATAAATACATAATATAGACTTTGGAAGCTAGGGCCAACCAGTTTTAGATAATGTTTTATTATTAAAACACCTTGGGTCGTTTCTTTTTATCAGTGTTACTAATTCTACCACTCATATTTTAACCTTTTACAGTTGTACAGCTGGGAGATATTTCTATATGTTTTTATTGCAAATGAACAAAAAAGTCAGTATTTTGTTACGTTTGACGGAGATTCTGAAAAATACTGTGCACTACAAGCAGCTGAGCAGTTGAATTGTGTTGTCTACCCTTCAGTATTACCAGTATTTACTAGTCTAACTGTGGCACCTTTTTGTTTTTTGGGTTGGACTGTGAGCCTTAAGAAGAAAATATCAGTAGTCGAGTCGGTCTGGTCGATGTTTGGTTCCTTTTTCACTTTTAGACTTTGTCTTTTTATGAATAGTTTGATTGACATTCTGGGAAAACAGCGTATTCACTCACTGGTAGAGTTAAATGAGCAGACTGAGGATACTGTTCATGTCTTCGCACTACTCCAACATCAGCTTGAAGCTTAAGGTGGTGGATATTGTGTGTTTGGTGTGTCACCCGGTAATGCAGCCTTTTTACCAGCTGTTAATAAAACCCAAAGAAGAAGAAGTAACTAGCTAAAGCTTAGTAATTTAACACTTGTCTGTTTAATCGACATGAAAACCAAACCGCAAAAATGACTAACTGGGGTTTTAAAGGGTGTGTTGGTTTATTTTAGACCTCTAAACAAAGCCAGGCTACTTGTCTTCACATCACTGATAGTATTTGTGTTAAAGGAAGGTAACAGCTCTGTCCTGGCTGTAGCTTTTACTAACTGCACAAATATTCCGTCTTCTAATTTAACTCTTGGCTAGAAAGGAAATAACCGTACTTCTCAGTGTTTCAGCTGTTTCGTCCTGCTTTGTTCAGCGTGAATGAAAAGATGAAAAGCGGATGTAGAAAAGTGTCAGATCATGCCCACACTTCCAGCCTTATGCAAAACCAATCTAACAGAGACGAGAACAACATGCATATCAAAAGTGCCATTGAATATTGCTGTTGAAGCTTAGCAGCTGTGATCAGTTTGCCTGATCAAGCAATAAGCCAGAATAACGTTGACTATTGCTGGCCACCATATCCGTCTAACACAGGTCTGAGATGCTTTGCTTTTACTTCTGCTGTGACTGAGATATATACAAAAAAACGTTTCTAATGCACATGTTGAGATCTGGTTTCTGTCTAATTGTGGTCTGCCTTTTTCAAAGCTTATTCAGTGCACTTATTTAACACGCCAGGAAATGCTCAGATGTCTTTTCAGGTAACAGAACGTAGGCAAATATGAATCCCAGGAGTTGAATTGAACAAAGTATTATTTTTTTGCCTCTTATGTTGTGTTTTGTTCTCTTGAGTGTTTGTACTCTATGTTTTCAGCAATGGCAGTATTATTCCCACCGCCAGCAAGATGGGTATGTCTGTTTAGTCCTAGAGAGCGTTTCTATTTATGTCTTATTTTTTATATTTCTTTATGGTTATTTATTACACTACGTAGTGTACAATGCTGTAGTTTGTAATAATACGATAATATATTTTAGTATGGGGAAAATGTTTCAAAGAAAAGAAGTACAAGCCTGGAAAATGAGACTCTGGCATAGTGAAGTATAAATTCAGGAACAACAGAAAACTGCAAACTGCGAGTGTGACATTTGGAACCTGAGACCTGTTTGCTTCCATCCTCATGTTAGTTTAGATTTCTTCTCCCTCTCTGATACGAAGCTACTGAAAACTAATTGTATTTCTAATAGCATGAGTGTGTCCGTGTTGAAGGATAATCCTTAACCATGCAAACTGTCCTTTTTGCCAAACCAAAATAATATTGTTTTCATTTGTGCCAATTTGTCACGACTTCTCAGTGTCAATACCAAACCCATTTTTATACTTTGCCACCTCCTTTAACACCTTCAGATTTTTATAGTGATTGTTTTTGTTTTGTTTCTGATCATTTTTTATGACTCCCCATCATCACAATAAAATACATGAGTTACAAGCTGCTCTGTGTGTGATGATACCCTCAATCCGACTCTTCATATCGCACAATAAAAATGTTTACGTATTCAGGTAACTCCTTAATGACTTTCCTTGTTTTAATTGAATTGCTCTTAGCTTGACTGCTACACAAAATATCACATTATTTGAGTGTAGCATGTAAACACAACATTGTCCTGCCATATATGATCAGTTATAACACACAGCTGTGATTGTGTCGTCTGCATAATGAGGTCTAAGCCCTCGATCAATGAATAAACACCGATAGCAGCAAAACAAAAGTTAATAAAGTTTTGCATTTTGGGTTTTAGCTTCTGAGAACAATAATAAATAATAATATGCATGAAGATGACAATGGAACGAACATTTACTTTGGTACTGGACTCACCCCATTAACTCCCATTCTAAGCATTTAATTGTATATTTTAGATGAGTATGTTCCACAGTCAGTGACTTAGCTGACTAGTTAACCAGCTACTGGCTAAAGCTTCATATTTACTGTACAGACGTGTATAAATCTTAATTTAACTCTCAGTAGAAGAAAACATGTCCAGTCATATGTCGGCCATACATACTCAGACGTACATACTCAGACTTACTTTGTGTCTTTTAGAGTAAATCACAGTTCAGGTGACATCAGGTATAAAATATGAACTTTCCAGCCTGAAACAAACCAGTTAAAGACGTAAGGCTGAGTTTGACTAAACTCTCTTACAGAAGCCGCATTCGACTCAGCCTGATAGCAGCACAGACCAAGGTCAACCATATTGATCCAGATTAAGTTTCCAGGAGGGTCAACGCTCATCCTGCCCCCCCATCACCAGCCATCAGCATGAATTAGTAATGAAATGGACTAAAAATCCATAGTCTATTGAGGAGCTGAAAACGATACAATAGCAGGTGAACATGTTCAGTAGTTCTCACCACACTTTTTCTCTTTCCCAGAAGTCTCGCTCTCCTTCCAGTCCAGGGTTTCTGCTGAATGTTCAGTAAAACCCTTAAGTATCTTTTTAAGGAACAGCACCAGTTGGTGAGAAGGGATTCAGTCTGCCCCAACCTGGACAGAGACGAAGCAGGTAATTGTTCAGCAACGTGCATTTGTCTGTTTGTGTATTTGTTTATTTGTGCAGGGGCTGGTGTTGGTGTAATGATGCTTCATAGGACACATCACAGCAGCGGTACTGAAACACACTCCCGAGCTATAGAGAGGTCACACACTGTGTAGCCCAGTGTTCAGGATATAGGCCCATTGTACAGACTTTAGTCCAATCCAGAGAGTAAAGCCAAGACATTGTTATATGTAATGTTGGGTTCAGCATTTCGAAGAAAAATTGAAAAGCTCTAACTGCTAAGAGGATATGGAGAGCTGCTGCCAATACCTGTGGCAAATTATGATGAGGAGTTACGGCTCCTGGGCCTCTGAGGCCAAACCCAGGGGGCTGAACATCCCTGGGGAAATTTAGAGAAAAGCCTCAGTGAGAAGGAAAGACAAGTGTGCACTCAGGAAACAGACCTTTAAACGTTATGTTCATTTATTCAACCACCGAAGAGCAGAACGTGACATCAGGTGTGTGTGTGTGTGTGTGTGTGAGAGTGAAAAAGGGTGGTCAGCATGAGCTCATATAACCTGACTAATCTACACACACACACAAAACAACATATTTATGGCACGGTGGATCAGTGGTTAGCACTGTTGCCTCACATCAAGAAGGTTCCTGGTTTGAAACCCATCAGGGGCCTTTCTGTGTGGAGTCTGCATGTTCTCCCTGTGCTTGTGTGGGTTTTCTCCAGGTACTCTGGTTTCCTCCCACAGTCCAAAAACATCATGTCACATCAGCGTCCCTGCAGCAAAGAGATGGAGTTATATTTATACAAATGTTTAAGAGACGTGCAGCACTGGGAAAAACTATTTTTAAAATAAACATCAACCTGTAGGAAAAACTCTGATATATATATTTGTTATATATAATTTGGGAAATAGATTTTTTTCTAATCTAAAAAAAAAAAAAATTGAAGGATAGAATCTGGGAAAAACTCCAAGCTAAAAATCAGACACGTTCTAACATTATGTCTTTGTTAACTTACTAATGTGTTAATAAAATCTGTTGACCCAGCAGACACAATGTTAACACTCACCAGGCTATTTATATCCCTTATGTTTCTATAACTTCAGTACTTTATGATGTGGTTCATCTCAGCATTGACGCTTCAGCTGAAGGGAAAAGCCCAGAATGTTAATCCTGAGGTTTTAGTAGCTGTGACGTGTATAAATAAGACGAGAAGAGATCCTGACTGTAAAGATCCAGTTTTATTGGGGTCTCACAGAGGTGGACTAGTATTTAGCTTTCTCCATGGAAACACTGTAGGTCTCATTTTTTTTGCTTTTGGTCTCTGCCCCCATGTGAGGGGCAATAAGTCGAGTGTGTGTGTGTGTGTGTGTGTGTGTGTGTGTGTGTGTGTGTGTGTGTGTGTGTGTGTGTGTGTGTGTGTGTGTGTGTGTGTGTGTGTGTAATGTAGTCAGCAGTCGATATCAGTATATGTGTGTGTGTGTGTGATGAGTGTGTAATCCAACCCTTCTCTCCTAATGTCTCCTCTCCACCTCAGGAAGGATAACAGGTTTATTTTTTTTGTTGTTTTTGTTTCTTTGTGCCAGATGGCTCCACATTGACAAATCAATTAGGCTCCACCTAATCACCAGGGGGGAGTGGGGCTACAAAACCTGCCTGCACCCACCCCCGCTCCCCAAGGCTCCAACACTATGTTTGTGAGGACATTCTGCTGATCCCCACTTTCTCCAGCTCCTGTTAGATTGTTAAGACTCAGTTTAAGGGTGAAGGTTAAGGGTAAGGGTTAGGGTGGAGGCTAAATGCATTGCCCTCACAAAAATAGATGTATGTGTGTGTGTGTGTGTGTGTTTACGAGCTCATTCAAAACAGATTTGCCTTTTGCTAAAGAGCTAAGTCACTGGTTGTTTTTTCCTCTAGTGTGGAGGCGGGAGATGAGGAGGAGGATGAGGAGGAGGGAGGGTGGACATTTGGAGAAGTTAATCCAGGAGAATAAATAGTGCAGCCTGGAGCCTGGTATGATGCATCTGGGTCGCAGGGAACGAGGGGAACCCATGTTCTTCACTACACCCTGGTGGAAGAAGAGAGACAGTGCAGAGGGAGGGATAAGGGTGAAACTATGACTGAAACAACACCATAAATTTAGGTTTTTCCTTTGCAACAGTTTGTGATGAATTTTCTTGCACTTGACTTGAGTCACAAATTCATGATTTGAAGCATAATTTCATTAAAATGTACAAAAACGGAGACAGACATGCTGGACCTTTCATATCCACACAGTCAGTTCACCTAAAAACACTGGTTGGTGCAGTATTTTCTATCCTGCATGCACACAGGCTGGAGAAGCAGACGGCTGTGAGTCTTAACGGCTTAACAGACTTAAAGGGAACAAGGGAAAGTCTTTCCCAAGTTTCCCAACTGTATCGTCACACATGGTCCCAGCTGAGGCCTGCAGCTCACTGATGGAGAAGTGAGGGGAAGGTAGGAGGCAGGTTTAGCAGTCAGGTGATGGAGGCATGTGTGGGTGCCTGCTGGCTTGGATCATCCAGTCTGGGGGCAGCAATGAGAGAGAAAAACAGAGCTGATGCTGAGACCCCTGGGGAGAGATTAGCGTTGACAGCACAACAAAGATAATTATGACAGGTCCCCTCAGCTCTTCCACAAATTCAGATGTAATGTATGGCTTTGACTGAGCCAAAGAGGATCTACATAATATATGATTGACCCACTTTACTGTGTGCTCTGTTGGCAGAGATAGAAAAACAATTTATGGCTGTAAAAGTGTGCAGGCTAATTAAGTAAGACGTTGGCATGGGAGGAAATCAAATGAGGCTTTGAGTGAGCTACTAGACCAAACTAGACCAGGTCCTCTCTTGAACACATTTACCTGCGGTGAGAGGAAGAAAAACCTAAAGTGGAGTTGTCTGATCAAACGAAGGGGTCCACGTTAATGAAATCTGTCTCTGAAATCTGACCACTGTCTATGCATTGGAAGGAGGAGGAGTCAGGTAGCTCAGCCTACTGGACTAATAAGAGGCCAAGGCAGAGACCTAACTCCCCCTTCTATGGATCAGACTCAGTAGATTTGACGGACATTGGATGTTAAAACCACCAGATCCCAAAGCCAAATAAGAGAAAGTGTTTGTTTTGACCAGCAACAGTCGTCTTCACCTGAGCGTATTCCCCCTTCTCCTCTGCATACGTGCAGCCTACTGTCATTGTGTTAATTTCCCCAGACCCCAATAGCAGCTACTGCAGACAGACCTCAGAGCCTCATCTCCTCTTTTCAAGCTGCCCCCCTTCTCCAAAAGTCCCAGCAGGAGGAAATACCAGCTATATGACACTTTCTTGGTCCCACAGTTACAAAGGCATCGAGCTTCCATGGACAATGATGGTCTAGACAGTCACTTAGGCTAAGTGAAAAGGTTCAACATAATAATTTTAGATTTAATTCTTAACTTTTTTTTTGTGTGTGTGTTTCAAAAAATTTGACTAAAACATTTAAATGTTAAATTCTCAATTTAACGTTTTTTCTGTCTCCTGGCAGAACCAAGCTTCGATAAACCCGAGAGCTTCAGGAGCAGAGGACGTGTCAGAAGAATCAAGTGCAGCTAAATGTAGACGTTTGTTTAGTGTGGCCTGCAGCGAGCAGCTCTGCTCAGCACTTCTCTGCTCGCTGCCTCTTAATCATACGTGGCACTGTGGCAATAACCTAATTAGACATCAATTAATCCACAGCCTGCAGGTCTGCAGCTGTGTCTGACCTGCGGAGGAATCAGAGAAATCACAGTGTTGGAAGCTGAGCAGCATTTGAAAAATACTGCAGTTCATTTATTAATTAACTGCTATTTGATTAAATGAGAAGAGGAGGCTTCATCGCAGGATATCAGAAAGAAAGGTCAAGCTCTGGAGTTGATTTAAAGTGAAGCAGTGGAAGCTGATTTATTTCTTCTTGCCGTCTGAACCTTTAACGCGTCATTAGAACAGATTTAGGAAACTGAGCATTGATTTTGGATCACAGAAAACTCCTTTCTCCAGTGAGGAGATTTGACTTTCATGATGCTGCGACCAGTCTGCTCAGACTCCTCCACCATGTGAACGGTGCCATCAAATAGACTGGGACAAGGGTAGAAAACTACAGTTTAATCATAGAGGTCTACAGAGTTCCTTGGACTTTATGGCTTGTCACTGTAAACAGAGGGACCTTCAGTAAATAGATCTGTGCCTTCCTGAGCTATGACCAATCAATTCTTTTGTCTACGGGTTGTAAACACATCCTAACGAAAATTTATGCAAAGTGCAAGTGGTGATTTTTAGTGAGAAATAACACGACGGGTATTTTTATAAAGGAGTGATAGGTCTGAGGTCCAATATCTCTGCCTGAGTGAAAAATATAAACATGATTTATCCCTTTTTTATTTAGCAAACTATGCTGAACCACATCAACAAGGAACTCAGTCTCGATTTAATAAGCCCAGTAAATATCTGCTTTAAAATGAGGAATGGGCCCATGAATCAAACTGGTCCTGTCAAAATGTGATGCACATATTTCATCCTCTACCAAACTGTGCTGTGCTTTCATTACGCATCTTGAAACTATCAGCAAGATTAGTCTCAGTCAAGTTAGATTCTCAGGATTTAGTTGAAAAAGATGTGAGAAGGATCTAATAGTTAGTTTGAGCAGTAATTACTTATGTAAACTAAATCATAGAGATACTGTACATTACAGTTGTGTGAGCTGTTTCTGTTCTTACCTTATGTGTCTGAAGAGGATCAGCAGCAAAACAGAACAAGCAGCAGGTCAGTATGAACATGTGTACAGAGCGCCACCTTGTGGCCAGATTAGGGACAAACATGTCATGCATCATGAATTTTGTACAAATTAGTGCATCAACACAGTCAGTAAAGGATCCAGATGTGGAGAGAACATCACTGCTATTCCTTGTTTTTATTATGTGGAGTCAGACACTGAGTTAATGCATTTCCAGATCCACCTCTTCTTCCTCATTGAGCAGTGTAGTCTTCATCGTACAAAGACTCCTGATGTTCAAAAGGTCCTGATCTATGAGGTTTTCTCTCACTACAGACAAAAGAAACAGTCCAACCCCTAAAAATTACACATTAACTTCCAACACTTGGGATATAATTACAGTGCAATTAAAGCTGAACAATGGTGATACCATCTCTATGAAATGTGAAGAGCTACACCTTTACAGCCACTGTCTGATCCATCCACCCCTGGGTCTAATGAGAGGCCAGCAGCACAGTGCCACTGTACCTTAATAACTTTCTTTGGTGGCAGGGAGCACAGGGCTAAAGCACAAACTTACCCATAACCCTTTGTGGGTTACAGGTGTACTCCAGGTATTTTTCTTTGTCCTCAGGTCTCTGACAGATCTCTGCTGCACAGCGTCCAGCTGTGTCACCTCTTCACCTACATCATAAAGTCCACCTTATCATTGTCCTCGGTCACGTCTGATATTTGACGCGTCACATGTCAAAGTTCATCCTCATCCTTTCTCCTTCCCCACACTGCCTACTTTCATCCTGTCATTTTACTGAAGCTCATTCTTCTTCTGTGATTTTCTTATTGCTGAGAAGGAAAATGTTAAAATATCAGCAGTGCCTTGAATTTGACTGTACACATCTTATCTAAACTACGATCATTATAAATATTAAAAGTTAATATGCACACAAGATTTGGCTAAATGTCCCATCCAGAGAGATAAACCCAGATTTGACTCCACAGATTATCACATTCATCTGTTCTATGATAAAGACCTTTTTACTGCAGCATCAGACAGTGTCAGAGCCTGAACATGCAACTGTGTGATGATATAAGTAGAGCTCATTTTTCTTTTGAAGGATTAAATAATAATGGAATTGGCTGGTGCTGATGTTACTTTTCTGCTTCTGGGGTTGAGGTTTTTGGAACAAGCCAGTGATTTAAGGTAAAATGCTGTGAAATATGTTTAAATGTAGTTCAGAGTTGAAATTTGTTTACGTGTATTCATTGTGTTCATCAAAGTCTTTGTCATATCTACAGCTGTTGAAGGATAAATGACCTTATAAACCTAAAGACACAAGGACTGTTGGTTTTTACTGCTGTTCATGGTATTTTATTGGTTTATTGTTATGATTGACTTTAAATGAATGGCAGGCACCACATTAGCATTAATGTAGACTCGCTGTGACCCCATTGCCCTCTGGGTAATGAAGTTTATATAGGGTATTATAGATTGCCCAGAATATCGACATGTAGATGGCGGTGAGGATTAAATACTGTGTTCTGGTGACGTGGTCAACAGAGCGACTTGTCAAACTGTGGTGGTTTTAGAAGGCAGCATTTAAATTTCTATCCACTGTGTACAGGCTTCAGTTTGGAAAGAGAAAGTGATTCCAGGTGGAGGTTCAGGGTCTCTGCCTTCATGTTTGGATCAGAAAGCACAGCTGTAAGAGAAACCAGAAAGAATAAGAGTTTGATGTATGACGGGTAGGAAGACAAACAGCTGCACTGATATATTCAGCTCTAATGAAGCAGAGATAGTAACATGATGTCTTCTCTTGCCTGTTGTTGCCTCCTCTGTTGTCAATGGGCTGGTTATTCTGGATCATATTGGACCTGTTTGTGCTGGGGTTAATGAGGGAAGCACCTGGTAGTTGACCTGGTCTGATGGGCTTGGCTGAGTTTGACACAGAGAACCAACAGTGGTCACACACAGAGCAAAGCTATTGACATTTGGTCAAAGATGCACATTATTTGGAGTTTATACATTATCATGAATGTGCAGATTCTTGAAGCCTGATAGTCTAAAGTTAGTACCCAGGCTGCAGGGCTGATGCCAACTGGATCTCACTGCAGAGACTTCAGTGATGTGGGACAGATTCAGGTTCTTGGATCAATAAGTCCATCGCAAAACATTGTTAAAACCCATCTGATGATTTATAACCATTGTAAGAGACGAACTAGACTGGCTTGTCCCGCACTGAGATGGGACCAGTTTGTTTGTCTAACTTGTAGCTTGGTGTCTTACTACAGGTGGGACATGAATATTTCTAACACTGGTGATTTTGCTGTGTAGGGATTTAATCTTTAAGTTTCCCCAACCAGGCTGGAGCTTTACGTTCAGTTTAAATGCAGTCGTCAAAAAGTATTCACACCTTTGAGTTGGAAAACCATCACCAAAACCCCTCAGCCAGACCAAAGCCACTTCAACCATGTTCTGAGTAAAGTGTCTGATATTTGACTCTTTAAGGTCATGATGTGACACTGAGCATGGATTAATGTGGACCTACCAATCTGTGCTGAGGGTCTCCTGCCCATGTTTTTGGGCTTCACAGCATCTTTAATGCGTTCCACCTCTTGCTGGTAGTGCTTTCGATCCCGAACTGCGTTCTCTTTGGCCTCCTTCAGGGCAGCCTCTAGAGCTTTGACCCGCTCGGCCGTGGCTCTCAGGCGCTTCTCTAGTTTAGGAATCTCAGAGCGAAGGTTGGCGTTGTCCCGTACCAGCTACAGAGAAGCAAACACATGACAGAAGGGGAAAATGTGGTGAAAGTTCTTCCCAGCTCAGTGTAGAGAGGTAACATATCTTTACCTGCTTGTGAACTATCGTTAACTGCTCAAGGTTGTTCTCCAAGAAGACGATCTTCTGTTTCTGGGCAGCAGCACTACTTTCTGTGTCATCTGAGTCCTGAACGTTCTGTGGAAGCACAACAAGCAGTTTCATCTTTAGATAAACTGAATCCAGCAACAACAGAATCTGCAATAACTGGGAACAGCTTTCTGACATACTTTTGTTTCAACATATAAAACATACGATGCATCTCTAATATGACACTTCTTTCTCTACAGGCTCCGATGTACCTTCTTGACTCTAGTGCCCAGGTCTTGGACAAAAAGCCTCCTGAGGTTGTGGAGTGTTTGCAGCTCCCGGGCCTGTGTGGGGAAGAGCAGACCCAGCTCAGAGAAAAGACATTTGAGTGTGTACTAATATTTCTAGTGTACTTTTTAAAGTCAGTGTACACTAAATGTTTAGTTTAGTTAACTCTGCATTGAGCCCTGACATTTGAATGTTATAATTAAATGGAAAAAGGACTGAGACGTTGTTTTAATCAGTTTTGTATTTGTTCTAATATGAGTGAATTTACCCTCTAATTGAAAATGCATAGAAATTAACAGGCCGATAACTGACCACAGTCTCTTCCAGGCCCTTCAGGTCCTGCCTGGCCTGCTCCCGTCTATCGTGAGACACCCTGTGAAATGTTAAATGGATGTTACTTAATGCACAGACAACAACAAAACAGCTGAGCTTGTCAGGAAGTCGATGTGGAGGCATTACGTAAGCTCCTGCAGCTGGCGGCTCTTCTCCTGGTCAGCCGCTTTGAGTTTGCCATGCTCCACTCTCAGCCTCTCCTGCTCCAGCACGATCTTCTGGTTCAGACTGCACAGATGCCAGAAACATCATGAGGACTAATCATTAGTCGCATGTAGAGACAGGAGTGTTTTGGTGATGTGGTGTCTTACTCCTGCAGCTCTGTGATCAGTTTCTCTTTACTGTCCAGCTCATCTCTCAGGCTGCTGATCTGCCTCTGGTGGGTCTCTCTGTGGGACTGGATCTGTTTCTCCACAGCGTCCTGAGGAAAAGGAAGCAAAGGTTCAGGTTCACGCCTTAAACCGCACCTAACAACGTGAATGGTCGTCTTTTTGTCTTGAGGAGCAGCTTAGCTGTACCTTGACTTCATTGGCTGACTGGATCTCATTTTCCTTTTCCATGGCATTAACTTTCTCTGCAAGTGAGATAAAATCATGAATGTGTCAAATGTTTTTTTACTCTGATGATGGAGTAAAGACCTTTGTTGCAAAACCACAGCAGGCCTATAAAGTGCCACACAGTAAGGTGAGTTTAGTTCATCTTTACTGTACAATAGTACTTGTATAAATGTGCTTGATATTTCACCTTGGGCTCTGATCCGGACTATCTCCTCATTGAGAGAGTCCACAGTTTCCTCCAGGTTCCTTTTCTTCTGCTCCACATTCTGGAGGTTGTCTGTCAGAGACTTGATTTTAGCTTCATGCTAGATACCAAAAGGTAAAACAGGAAGATGACACATGATTAAAACTCACAAACTCCATGAGAGTTCTTGTTAAACAATGACCAGATCTGTAGAAAGAACCACGACATGTGTCACTAATTGTGAGTGTGGCTGCAGGAAGTTACCTGGGAGATGCGGAGCTGGCACGCAGTCAGCTCCCTCTCTGTTTCCTCCATCTTTTGGCTGCTGTCGGCCTGGGAGCTCTCCAGCTGTTTGCTGCGCTTCACTATTGCCTTAACCCCAGACGTCATCTTACTGATGTAGAGACGGGCCACAGTGAACTCTTCGTCAATAAGGCCGCTGCTCTCCTGTTGCTGAGGAGTCAGGAAACAGACTTGTTAGGCCCTAGAGGCTGTACTCCACATTCCTGCACTATGTTCTGTAACAGCAATTAATCACAGACCAGTCAATAGCCAAACAGGAAGTGTCTTATAAACTCTTAAATCCTATTTGTCATCATTCTACATTCAGTGCTCTATAACAGCAAAGCTGAGGATTTCCTCTGCAGGCCTTTTGGAAAATGAAACTGCTTCTTAATTTTAGGGATTTGAAGACAATCGTTCATGTTTTTATGTCTTCACATCTCGCTTTTTTTTGTCTCTTTATAGTTCTGAGCTCCAAAAACCTGAAACTCTTCCAGCTGGTACAAAATTCAGCTGTTTACCACTGTTTTTATTTCACACTGGCTCATTTCATCAGTCATCCTTTAACGCTTTACTGATTTATTACTAGCTCCAGCCACCTCCATAAAAAGTAAAGAGGAAAAATCCTGCAGATCTGAATTACCCTAAAGAGATAAAACCAGCTGAGTCTGTTAATTTGTTTAAATCACTTTTTAAAGCGTATTTTTAGCTTTTGCTGACCTTTTTTATTTTATTGTCATTATGTCAGTTTGCCTTCTCTACATATTCTAGCTTTGCTGTCTATGTTTTACATGATAACGATTGTTTTAACTTGTTTCATGTGCAAATCATCATCATTATTGTTGTTGTTGTTATTGTGATCATTATTATTATAAAGAGTGCATCACTGACACGGCTGCCAACCTTAATGTCGTTGCTTCCCACTGCGACCCCGATCTCAGCCAGGTCCTTGAGTAATGACGACATCATCTCAGTGACTCTCTTCTTCTGGTGGTTGGTCATCTCCTTTAGTTTCTGCAGTTCAGAGTCTATGGAGGCCAAGGAGCTCTGGAGGGAGGTGATAACAAGAATACACACCTTGTAAAGTAAGTCCGATCACTGTCACCATTACTGTAGATCCAGATTTGCTAAAAAGTACCGATTTCTGGTTCAGCTCCTCACTGAGGGCCTCAAATTCTTTGGTTTTATCCTCAACTTCCTGACTCTTCTGGTCATAGTTGACAGCCAGTTCCTCCAGGGCCTGCAGGACCTCCTTCACCTCCTCCTTAGAGGCCTCATTCTCTGCCAGTAGCCGGTTTAGCTCTGTCTGTAGGATGTCATGGTCACGGCGGGAGGACGCTAAGAGCTAACAGTGAGGACAGTAGGTTAAGGAAATAAGAAAATGTTCAGATAAAAAGGGAGAAAAAATGTCAAATTCAAACAATTTCACTAAATATTCTCATCAACATACAACAGAAGGTAAAGTCTCAGGTCTAATTAATCCTGCTAACATCCTGACTTTCCTTTAGGGGGGCCAACAATGATGATCCACCTGTTTCCCAAAACCTTTTCTCATCACTTTGTGACCCTACAACTATTATCATCATTAGCAGTGAAACAATGAACTGGAACAAATCAGTCCTTCTACATTATCTGAGGACACCTGCAAATCTGCAACTCAGGTCCATCCTCACTCTCCAAAGATACTAAGGTTTTAGTATTTCCCCCAGATTGTCAGAGCTCCTTAACCTCAATTACACCTCTGATTTAAAAAAACCTAAAAAACTGATTCAAACTCATTGGCTGAACCACTACAGTCAAATGAAAGCTGTTCTTAATGTTTCCTGTAACACCTGGAGATACAGCTGTAAAATCCCCATCACTCTGTCGGCTTGGTAATATCACATAAGTCAACCATATAAAAACCATCCATCACTATTTACTGACTCATGGAATCCTTTATATCGCACATTAATTATAATTATATAGAATTATCTGTGTTTGATTAATGTTGTTTTGTGTTGTTTATTATTATTATTTCAACAACAGAAGAGTGAGGACCAGAGCTGGGAGAAGAATCTTTAACTGGGCAAAGTGTTACCTCTTCCTGGTCCAACATCTGCTGCTTCAGCTTCTCCACCAGGTGAGACTGTTGGTTCAGTTCATCGTCCTGCAAACAGGAAGCAAATTACGTGGGGAAAGGGAAATAATAATCAGATTACACCTACAAATACAAATAACAACAACCTAATGATATTAGCAATATGAGTCAGTATTATTTAAGTGATATCTGTCTCTTTGTGGAGCAGTGTCTCTGCATGTGAATGTGACATCATTAGTTGTGTTGTCTGTACTAAACGTTTAGTTACTGCTCATGTTTTATGACCAGCTTATTCAAAGTGACTGTTTGAGGGTGTGTGAGATGTAACAGCTTCTTTCACCTTGTCATCCAGCTCTTTGTAGAGTTTAGTCATTTCTGTCTCATACTTCTGTTTTTCAGCATCTGTGAGTTTGAGTCCAGGTGTTGTGCTGAGGCCAGGTGTCCATGCTGTCTTATCACTGAGTGCACTGTCCAGGGCCTTAACCTCTGCTTTGGCCTTCTCTTTGTCAAACTGCTCTTCCGCCGGCACGCTCTCTCCTGCAGCAGTGAGGACAGTCATCATTTGTATGGTGTTGCTAATATGCCAACAATTAATCTGTTCTTGTTCTTTGGTGGCATGTTCTTTTCAAAGTCCTGTGTGGTGTTTGTGTGGCAGCCAGTCCAGCCACCAGAGACCTGAGCAGGTCAACGTGTAGTCTCAGACACAGGTGGTCTCTTGGTGCCTCCACATCTAATGCTGTAGACTGCAGTGGTAACATCATTATTATGAAATATTGTTTCATAGACTTGTTTTCACAATAACAGAGTTAACTTCAGTGCAGGCTGCAAAGCGATATGACCTTAGACCATCATCCACCACTCTCCTCTGAACGTGCCTTTGTATTTTGTTGAACAGAGAAGAGGACAACAAAAACCCTGGGCCTTCCTCCACAGCGAGGGGTAGCACCTCGAGCTGCCAGCTACCTGATTGTGTTAAAA
The DNA here is from genome assembly GCF_900324485.2 of Mastacembelus armatus. Lineage (NCBI taxonomy): Eukaryota > Metazoa > Chordata > Actinopteri > Synbranchiformes > Mastacembelidae > Mastacembelus > Mastacembelus armatus. Next base: position 16,637,442 of record NC_046652.1, on the reverse strand, counting down.
ATGTCTGACATGTCAGTGGCATCATTATAGTTTTACTGAGTCAGGTGCTTCTGGTTTATCGTATAGTGTTTCTGTAGGAGGGGAAATGTTCTGTGGTGTATTGCTGTGAATGAATGATTGTGTTTGTGCAGGCTTCCTTAGCTACGTCTCTGTGCTGTATGTGTGATCAAACAAAGCACCCTGACCCCTGGCACCCTGGTGCAGCCCTCACCACTCCTCCAGCGGGTGAGCTCCTTCTCCAGCCAGCTGATGCTGTTCTTCAGCGTCTTGTTTTTCTCCTTCTCCTTCTCCCACTTTTTTTTCCACTGCTCCGCGGTCAGCTCCACATTCAGACTCACTGTGTTCTTTATGGTCTTTGCTCTGGGGAAAAAGACAGTAACCTCTTTGATAAGTGACGATAAGCAGCGTGGATGATGGGTGGACTGGTTTGAAGGCAAATGAACAAATATTTTTACATTTGTTTTAGTTTATTCTCATCCAGTTTAAATTTATAACATGTTTCGTGATGTCCCTGATGAAGGGATAACATATTTGGTGGCTCATCCTGACGCTCTGACCCGGCTTCTCTATAGACCATAACCTGGGGTCTGATGTTTCCTTACATAAAAACTGTGCAACATAAAATATGTGTGTATCTTTGTACCTTTGTCCAAACAGCAGTGTAGACCTGGTCTCTGCGTCATTGAATGAGGAGGGGGAGCAGCAAATGACCATTGTGGTCCGACAGTTCCCTCCCAGGGAGTCCTGCAGGATCCTGGTCATCTTACTGTCTCTGTACGGTACGTAGGTCTGACAGAGAATACACACTGTTGTCACACTGTTAGTGGTTCTACTAAGATAATACTTCATTTTAGTTACAATTTGATGCTTATTATATGATGTGATACAGTTATTTCCAATGCCCACATTTTTATCTTTGTTGCTGTTATAATACTTGTTAGGCAATCCCCTAAAACAAGAAGTCCACATTTCAAAAAGCCTAAATGAAGTAACAAGATCCAGCTTATGCCCATGTTGGTGTGCTGGCCCAAGCACAGACTGACTTAAATCACAAGAGTCCTTTTAAAATGACCAGAGGAAGCTGATCAACAGTTAAATATCTATTTAAAACTAACCACCTCCTTTGTCAGCAAGACATGGGGAGCTAACACTGAACTATTAGTGGGAGGAAATGCAGAGACAGTGCTGTCGTCCCTGCAGCACGGTGGCTTAGGGTTAGGAAAAACACCCAAACATCACCACACAGAGCAGAATAAGAACAACAGCACCATCTTTGATAACTAGGCCTCTCTACTGTCTCACCGAACCCTCTGCCAGAGCTGAGATGACGTTTCCCAGAGAGGACAGGGACTTGTTGATCATCTTGGCTTCATCCAGCACCGTGCCTTCTGCTCCAGTTTTACCCACCTTCAAACAGAAAAACATAGCAGAGTTCTCATAACAATACAAGAACCAGACTATCACAGTCTTTTATTTATGATCCAAATCTGACCAGGAAACTCCAAACAATAACAGAGATCATTTAACAGCAGGAAGCTACGTTTCCTTTTTATTCTTTGTACCCTAACAGGTCTGGTTCTCTCCTAGACTGATGAGCTGGCAGATCATCCATCAGCTGTCTGACTGGTAAGTTAACAGCCTATTTTTATTGTGACACTTCAGTGGTGGGCTCCACTTTGCTAAGGTCACTGTATGAATTTGGACGCTGGAGCAATGAGAGTAAAGGAGCCATTGATAAATGTGTAGGTGCTAATGTGAGACGATGAGTGAGATGTTTACTTTTTCACTCCCAGCCAGATCAACGAGGTAGAGTTTGCCAGTTAGTTTCTGTTCAGTCTGAGTGTTTTCCTGCTTGATGTTGATGAGAAAGATGCTGTGACTCCTGGAACTGTGTTCGTTCATGTCTGAGACACACACACACACACACACACACACACACACACAGATATACAGTTAGCCATTGTTGTAGACAATCTGCGATGTGAATGAATTATTTTTCCAGAGAAATCTGAGCCAACAGGTTAGCTACTCTCTAAATGAAATCATTTCAGTGTGTAACTAAGACCTACAATCTTTTATTCTACAGTAAGTATACAGAACCAACTGAGCTCAGTCCAGCTGCAGCTCCAGGTCAGTGTTCAGTGTGAGAAACACGTGTGCAGCCTGTATTATAAGCACTTGTCTGCTGGGACTCTGGTTGCAGTCAGGAGACTCAGTGAGGCTGAAGCCCTGAGGACCAGCAGCATTAAAGGCTCAGTGTATGAACTCACTTGTGACAGCCACATGTCTGTTGTTTTTTCCTTCATCTATAGTGTCCATGACCTCCTCAGGACTGCACACAAAACGCTCAGTACAGCCCTGAGGACACACAGACATCACAAGGACACCCTGTGTTCAACAGCCCCAGTACAGCTTTACAGTGGAAATTGCAGCTGGTTGAAGTTGAGACTGTAGGACTGTGGAACAAAAACAAAAGTGCAGCTACAAATATTTTTAAAACTAGTTCAAAAATGATCCACATGTCTCACCTTGACATAGGGCACTCGGTTTTTGTCCTCATGAACAGACAGGTTGGTCTTTGATACTGCAAAAAGTCCAACTAAAGATTAGATGGGAGTTAATCATGATGTTTGTGGTAGTGTTTCAACAAGCCATAAGAAAACATCACATACCATCCAACAGGTCCCTGATTTTGTCCATATATATTTCAAAGTATGAAACCTGTGAAGTCAAATTCCCTAATGAAACCCAACCAATACTGTGACATGGACCTGTTGTCATTTAAAAGCCAATGAGGGCCAGATGAAGACAGAACACATACTTTGATATGAAACTCTAAGTTTTCATCCATGGAATAAATGTAGTTGAAGATGTCTTGTACAATTCTGGGAATTATTCCCATCATGTCTGCGTCGTGAAGTTTCCCCTTCATGAGAAAATGATGAAAACAAAATGAGTAGAGCAGCAAAAATCTGAAGCAATGTAGGTATTTGTAGTGGAAAAGACAACAGCTTTAAGTTGCCTCCATTGTGTGTGTTTTGCCAGAGGACGTCTGGCCATAAGCAAATATTGTTCCATTGTATCCTTCCAGAACATCTGTGGACACCAAGACAAGAACCAATGAAATAAGACTTTCAGTATGAAGGTCTGGGGTTATACTTCCTAAGTTTTAATGTGTGAGCTACTGAAGCTGCATCTGTTCTGTTGGATAACTCACCTCTGACAATCCTCTGAGCCACAGCATTGTAGAACTGCACCTGAGTCGTGCTGGACTGGAACACTCGGTCAAAGTGATATGGTTTACCCTGTGAAGAGGAGGAAGTTGGGATAAGTACGCAGCAGGAACACACACCATCAAGAACGTCCACATGGCCACAGCCCTTATGAGTCCACTGCATGTGAACAATTCAAATAGACAGGTGGGATGTTGAATTTTGTTGACTGGTACAATTACTAACCAAACGCTCAGGTTTTCTAACAGAACACTTTGGAATCAGATTCATCTAATTAATCCCATCTTGACTCCAGATTTCAGTCCAATACATAAATGTTTAGATTTTAGATTTTCTGATTTCAAAGATAAACTAGTCAAAGATGGAAACTTGAATCAATGGGAGTGTAATATTTCCCTGTTTTTATCTTCTTCACAGGCAGGTTCTCTTGCTGTGCCACCTCAGCGACTCTATCAAAGAGGATTTAATACCAGAGGACGTTACATTTCAAATCAAATCCATCAACATAATGAAGGTCCAGTGCATTCAGGAAGGATTCAGACCCCCTTCACTTTTTCAGTGTTATGTTGCAGCCTGATCCCACATTGGTTTCTCATTCATCTACACTCGGGCCACATCAGGACAAAGTCAGAACATTAGAATAGTATTTACTGAGTTTCACTGAATGAGAACAGGAACAAGTTTATCTGCTGAGCCACACACTCACCGCGATCTGTACACAGTCCTCCCCCTGGAACTTAGGGATGTACTTGTCCCCCCGGGCCACCTCCGAGCTGTTCAGCGGTCTGAAACGACACATCACCTTGATAGTACACTCGGCCGGGTCCGCCATGGATGGATGAGGGGGTCCGGCTCCGAACTAAGCCGGCAGAAGGAGCAGCAAAAAGGGGGTAGGGTTTATCTAGGGCACTAGTCTGATAGACCCAAAAACATGAAATGATGGATGGAGACAGAGTAGACAGACTAGACAGAGGGAAGAAGAAAACTAATGTTGGTTGACTAGACTTGACTTTTATCAGAACAGAATTCAAAATCCATGTGACTGGGGAGGGACTTAAAAAGACTAGTCTACATGTGACATGAACAGAAGGGTCACATGGGATTTTAAGATCTGAGAAACGTGATTCTTGATCTTTTGTGTGTCTTTGTGTCTCTTTGCTTGTTGTAAGTCCAGATGAGGCCCAGATTTACAGCTGCTTTAGCAGAAGGAGCTTTAATTTGATTTTCTTAGTTGTTGTGTTTCATGGAAAGACTCAAGAGCTCATGAAACTATTGATTCTTCTGGAAATCAGCAGAGCAGCAAAGGTTTTGTGTGGGTGTGAACCTGCTGCACAACTGGAGACCAGAGCTTCACATTTGAAGGCAAACTGCCATATACTGCCAATGTAATGTAGACTAGCCTGTGTATCTGGATTTGATCACCTGCCTTTATTCCACAAATCATCTGGAGCTTCATTAGCACATTGAAAACTTTATAGTGGCTGTTTGTGCTGTGTGTGGCGCCACCGTGTGGACAGTCGATAACAGTTACACCAGGCTGAGAAAAGTCCAACCTCTTGTTTTCATTGGGACCAGTTACTGATTGATTTGTAGGCTTTGATCAGATTCATATGTGGAGATGATGATTGATGTGACTGAGTTTGGACAAAGTACAAATATCCAAGTATCTTATATTTACACTAAAAGTACTTTATTAGGCCACACATACAGTATATAATACTCATAATATTTGTACATGACATGATCAGTCAGGTTTAGACACAGATCCAGACTCAGGTCCAGGTCCAGCTTTATAAAGACCATCACTTCCAGCTGCAGAGAGAAGCAGAGAGAGCAGAGGTCAGAAACCAGAGGTCACAGAGACTCACTTCATCAGCAACAGTTGTCTTCACATCAACTCAAACACATGATCACAACAAGCTTCTGGCTGATCTGATTGGCTGACTGTTGTCTCTCTCTCTGTCTTTCTGTCCAATCCTGAAGCCTGTCCCTGTTCTCCTCTCACAGCTTCACTGAGAAGGTTGGAGCTTTACAGGAAATCCTGGATCTTTGCTTTGATACTGACTGGATTTAGTCCAGTCCTGCTGAAAGCACCATGGACTGACTCCAGCCCTCTACTGACCCCAGAGTCTGCAGGCTACAGTCCGGACTCTCCACAAGACCACACAGCTGCCACAAATGTGGACCCAGCAGGTTGTTGTTACCCAGGTCCAGTTCTGTCAGATGGGAGGGGTTGGACTTCAGAGCTGAGGCCAGATAACCACAGCTGGTCTTTGACAACCTGCAGCCCTCCAACCTGAATAAAGAAGCAAAGAAGGAGATCCAATGTGACACTGATGTTGATGACAATGAGGATGGTGATGATGATGATGACAATTCTTCTTCTTTTCATTAGAATAATGAGATGAGATCAACTTGATTAATCCCTGAAGGGAAATGTAGAATGATAATAATGAGAAGAATAATATGAGAACAGTCAGAATAATAGTAATAATAGTCTGACTATATCATGATATTATTGTCAGCACATGGGAAGAGAAGCTGCTTTCCTGCCAACAGCAGAATCAATCTAGTTGATGGCTCATACTGTCACTGTCCCATGAACGAGGAATTCTCAGTAAGCGCGGGTCATAAGCTCGCGTTGATTAAGTCCATGCCCTTTGTACGCTACTACCGATTGGATGGTTTAGTGAGGTCCTCGGATCGGCCTGGCCAACCCCGGCGGAGCGCCGAGAAGACGATCAAACTTGACTATCTAGAGGAACTAAAAGTCGTAACAAGGTTTCCGTACGTGAACCTGCGGAAGGATCATTACCGGTGCGTTCTGCTCGCTCCTGCCGGGGGCCCTCCGCGACCGCGGGCGTCGCAGGCCCTGGTGGAGCGCGCGCGCGCAGACTCGCGCAGAAACGTTGTCTCCGAAACCACGCCTAGGGCGCGGGGAGCCTGTACCCGGGAGGGTCCGCACCGCCGCCGCGTTTCACCCCGCGTTTTCGTGGACCTGCCGCTCGCGGCGGCCGCCGTCCCGAGTGGTCGAACTGGGCCCCGTTCTCCGCCCACGAGCCCACCGTCCCACCCCTCCCGGTTGGGATCCCGGGGCGCGGGTCTCCCGAAGCGACCCCGCGACGCCTCACGAAACCCATCGACCCACTTTCCCCTCCTCCTCGACGGCCACCGGGCCCCTCGACGTAGACGTTCCCGAACCGCGCACGCTGCCCCAGGCGGCGGGCCCGGGCGGGCGGCTGCGGCGGGTCGGCACGGATGGACGGCGGGGTGCGGCGGCGGCGGCGGTGGTGGCGGCGGTGGGAAGTAGGGGGGCGGCGCGGGCCTGCCTTTCTACCCACCACTCTCTGTCTGGGGACAGGCCTCTCGGCCGGGCGCCCTCGGCCCCCCGCACACATCCTCCACCCCAAAGCGAAAGCGCCGCGTCGGCCTGCTCCGAGGGCTCGACGGACTTGAAGGCGTAGCGCGATCGCGGAGGAGCCGTCGCGGGGGCCCATTGCCCGGCCGGCAGCGCGGGCCTGGCCCCAACCTCGGAACCTTAACCTAAGCGCGGGACGGCGGCGGCTTCGCCCTGGCCGCTCCCCTGCGCGCCTCCGGGTACCCAACTCTCCTCTCTCCTTCGGAGGGAGGCGGGGGGTTCAATGTCTCCTCCCCCGCCAGGGCACACCACCCCGGCGAGATGGAGCGCCCGGGGGTTTTGTTATCCCCCTTTTCAAACCTGTTGTCTCCGGAAAAACTGTGGCCTCCCCCAAAACCAATGTTGACAACTCTTCCGGTCAAACAATAATTAAACACTAAAGATCTACAATAGGAACAAACAGTCAGTGAACTGACCTCAGAGTCTCCAGTCTACAGTCTGGACTTTGCAGTCCACCACACAGCTGCTGCACTCCTCGATCCTGCAGGTCCCAGTTCCAGCTCAGGCCCAGTTCTGTCAGATGGGAGGGGTTGGACTTCAGAGCTGAGGCCACGACTTCACAGTGAATCTCCCAGAGTCCACATTCAGAAAGTCTTTGAGGACACATATATGAGAAAAGCTGTTATTATGACAGAGACAATATATTGAGTTGAATCACTTGATGTCAAACAGGGACATGTCCTGTTGTGTCTTCACGTCAGTGGTTCAGCTGATCTTCTCTCAGTGGGCTGGACATGAAATAAGAATTCTTCTCACTCTCTGTCACACTGCACACGCTTCATCTTTGTTCTGCTTTCATCTTGGACAGGAAGCTGAGAAAACTCAGTTCCTTTGGAACTTCCACAACAGGCCTGTCCCTGTTTATTCCAATGTTGGACATTTGTTCACATGTGGCAGAAAAACATCAGTGTGTGAAGAGAAACAGAAGAAAAATGTGTCCCATGGAAAAACCATTGGAAAGAAAAAGAAGAACTGTGTTCATTCACTGGACAGAGAGAAAAAAATTTTGAAGTATATTTACTGATATTTTCCAAAAGTCTGTTCATGGTTTGTGTTTTTACTTCAAATTGTGTCATTCTCTTCCAAATATAATACTATGCCTCCATTTAACTTGAGCTCTATTTCAGTAGACTTATTTAAAGTACACAATGTATGTGTTCCTGGCTGTGGAAAAGTGGACTCTTGGAAGTGGTCTAATTCCTGTGGACAAAGTTTCACTTCAAAATACTCTTTCATACTACATGTTTACTTCATGTATTTTGGATGTTTGGACAGAATTCTTCGGAGAACTATGCAGAATCCTGAATATCACTAAAATCCATGTTAGTCCCATAGTGGTGCAGCCAAATAATACTTTGACCTCACTAATAGAAAACACAAACTGTTGTTCCTGTTCATTGTTATTGTTGTTACCTTGAATGACTTGTTTTGTTCCAAAGGCCTTAAATGGCTGGATTTAATAGTGTTAGAGTTCAAATCAATATTTGTTGGACTGACGGGTTTTGGACTTTGTGTAGGAGTTCAGATTATTTTCAATCCTTTTAGAATGTCTTCAAAGTGCACTGGGCTTTTCAAAGTAAGAGCATTTGAGAACATGCTAACAGGAAGTAGTGCTTTTAGTCCAACATCATTGGATTGGAATCGAAGTAAAGTATCTACATTTCAGACTCAGTGTTTGGAGAATCCATTCAGAGGGCATTGTTGGTGTATTTATTAAACACACAATGATGCTTATAGTGGACTTATATTTACTAGGAATATCAATCCAATATCATTGTGTCTTTTAATGCAATATGTTCAACTTGGTTGCAATTTAACACAAAGTCAGTGGCTCATTTTCACAACAAATACTCAAATACTTGGAAAAATATACTTTGCATACTTTTTTCACAATTCAAAACTCATTCTATTGTATTTCATACATAGTTCAAATGAGTTCAGAGTATATTTCAAGTACATTTACTTTGGCTCAAAGTCTATTAGTAATACACTGTCAGTTTAATGTCACTATAGATTTTTTGACATTTGCAACAAGTCAACTTCAAATGTTCCATGTATATTTTAACAGTAGTGTAGTATTTTGGGCAGCAAAAGTACCCAATAATACATGAAAAATAGGTTTTTCATGTACTAAAGCAGATTTATAGTGCAGCTTCCAGCAACTTCACTGGTTTCATTTTAACACAACTTCAAGTATTTCAAAGTATTTCAAAAGTATACTCAATATACTTTTAGAAAATATACAAAAATAGATTTTTTTCACTTGGGCACATCTGGACTTACTCAGCCTTTCTGCAGTTCCTCACAGCTGGAATCAGTCTCTGTCGTCCCTGGTCTGATGTGTTGTACTTCATCAGGTCCAACTCATCCAGAACCTCCTCTGACATCTGCAGCATGTAGGCCAGAGCTGAGCACTGGAACTCAGAGAGTTCCATCTCTGATCTGTTCCCTGACTTCAGGAACTCTTGGATCTCCTGATGGACTGAGTGGTCGTTCAGCTCCATCAGACAGTGGAAGATGTTGATGCTTCTGTCAGGAGAGATATAACTACTGTTCATCTTCTTCAGGTTGTTGGTGGTTCTCTGGATGGTTCCTGGACTGGTCTTTGTCTGACCCAGCAGGCCTAGTAAGACTCTCTGGTTGGACTCCAGACAGAGGCCATGAAGGAAGCGGACAAACATGTCCAGGTGGCCACTTTTACTGTCCAGGGATTTCGCCATGGCTCCCAACAGGAAGTGATCCAGAGATGACCATCTGAACTTTTGCCCCAGGAACTTCTTCAGTACCTGTGTCTTCCTGTCGTTGTAACAGTGGACCATGTAGACTGCAGCCAGAAACTCCTGAACACTCAGATGAACAAAGCTGAACATCATGGCTTCATTCTTCCTCCCCCTCTCCTCTTTAAAGATCTCTGTGAACACTCCTGAGTACACTGAGGCTTGTCTGACATCAATGTCGCTCTCTTTTAGGTCTTTCTCATAAAAGACCAGGTTTCCTTCTTCCAACTGCTGAAAAGCCAGTTTTGCTAATGACTTAATGTCCTGAAGACACTTTTCTGAGCCTTCTGAACCATATTTCTCTTCCCTCTGTTTGATTTGAAACCACAGGAACTCTGCGTACATCTCAGTCAGGGTCTTGGGCAGCTCTTCCACCTCTCTGGTTTCCAACAGATCCTCCAGAACTGTAGCTGTGATCCAGCAGAAGACCGGGATGTGACACATGGTGTGGAGGCTTCGTGAGCTCTTGATGTACGAAATGACTTTCTTGGACCCCTCCTCATCTGTGAACCTCTTCCTGAAGTACTCCTCCTTCTGTTGGTCTGTGAACCCTCTGACCTCTGTCACTATGTCCACAAAATCTGGGTGGACCTGATTGGCTGCTGCAGGTCTGGTGGTTATCCAGAGGCGAGCGGAGGGAAGCAGTTTCCCCCTGATGAGATTTGTCAGCAGTTCGTCCACTGAGGTGGACTCTGTCACTTTAAATTTAAGTCTCTGAGTTTTATTGGTACTACAGTCCAGCTGGAGGTGACTCTCATCCAGTCCATCCAAAATAAACAGGAGCTTGAATTTACTCTTGTCATAGTTGGTGTTTCCTGATGACTGCAGCTTTTGAAAGATGAAATTCAGAGCCTCCTCCTTGATCCCAACAGTTTCCTTAATACATTCATGCAGGAGCTCTGCCAGACTGAACCGGTCTCCCTTCAGTGGATTCAGGTGACGGAAGGTGAGGGGGAAAAGCAGAGGCACGTCCTGATTGGTTCGTCCTTCAGCCCAGTCCAACACAAACTTGTGCACAAGGAATGTTTTTCCAATTCCTGCGATCCCATTGGTCAGCACTGTTTTTATGGGTCTGTATTGTTCAGGAGGATGTTTGAACATGTCACTTGGTTTCACTGGTTTCTCTGTATCGGTTTTCTTCCCTGCCATCTCAATCTGCCTGACCTCGTGCTGTTTGCTGATGTGTGTGGAGGCTCCAGCTGTGATGTACAGGTCAGTGTAGATCTCATCCAGACGCTGCTTATCCTTATTCTGTGTCCATCCTTGTGTTGCACACATGAACCTGTCTTTGAGGTTTGACTGGAGCATCTCCTGATAGTATGTGATGGACTGTGGCTCTGGTACTGGAACCTCCACAACTGAGCCAAACATAGATGGGGAAGAACATAAAAGCATTAGTGCACATGTCTCCAGATGCAGCTTCTTTTTACTATGTGACTGTAATTACAGCCTTATCATGTCTGATCCATCTGTCCAGGGATGTGGTCTGTGTCTTCCACTGATTCAAAACAAGCAGATTTACCTTTAGTGTGAGGAGCTGCTGAAGGGTCCTGAGGAGGGTGAGCCTCAGACGTCTGAGACCAGAGGGGTCCTGCTGAGAGACAAAGGGGGGTGTCTGTTATTTTCATAGTTACGTTCATGGGGATTTGGTTTAGTGTCATTTTTAATGGCCACATGTTCAGACTCAGGTGGACAACACTGCATGTCTTCCTACTCCAAATGAAACACCAGCCAAGACCAGGATTTTCTCTTAGAACAGCACCAGTGTAATGTTTTCATCACTAACGTGATATCATCTTAAATCACAACATGAACCTTCTGAACTTTCAAGCAAATTCCAATTCAGTGAATTTCAACAAGTCCACTGTCTGGTTTTTGGACAGGATTAAAGTCCAACTGGAAAAACCTGAATTCTTTTAAACAAAACAACACTGTCCTTTCCTCTTCCTGTTACTGACCTTCTGGTCCTGAGCTGATGTCTGACAGACTCTGCACCAGGTCCTTCCTGGGAATCTTCTCTAACACCTTCTTGGTCTCCTCCACAGCTCCATCAAGTCCATATCTCTGCACCATCAGACTCACAGTGTCAGGTCTTCTTGCCCCCTCCAGTTGGCTCCTTCTGATGCCTTTCTGCTCCAGGAACCACTTGAACTTTTTAAATTCATCTTCTCCCAGATCCTCCAGAATATCTAATATGTCCTCTGGACCCATTGTGAGTCCCTGGTGTGATCAGAGACCAGTGTCAACAGTTAGTTGTGTTATTGTTTCTACTTTTGTTGGAGTTTTTACTGGAGCCTGTTCTGACAATGTTGAAATTACAAAAATCCAGATGAATTCCAGATGTTTCTGGACACAAACTCCAGCTGCCCTGAGTCCAATTTAAACCGAGTGTGAACAGATGGAGTGAGACACTAAAGTCATCACTGAGTTCACAAACAAAAAATGAATCAAAGATACGTAATTATGACAAATTTGAAAAAGGAAATGTCTGGAATAAGTTGGACTTCAAGTCAAAAACCATATTTTTGCTTGTTAACATTTGACTTCACACTTTATTTAGTGTGTCCACAGGCTGGAGTGTGTGGGCAGGACTGCAGTGTCTGTTCCACTCACTGCTACTGTCCACCTGTTGGTTCTCTTTAGGGAAACTACACAGAACAGGTCCATGAGAAAAACACTGCTGTGTGTTTCTGGAACAGGTTTTCTTCCCCTCACAGCTTAAGGTCATGATGTTTGATGTTAGATGAGCTTTGTCTTATTGTGAGAAACCAAACTAAAGATGTTCCAAACTGTGAAATATTTGAAGAAATATTTTCTTCCTGTGCTCGCTCAGTAAGGATCCACCAGGACTCCTACTTCTACTCATTCTGAACCCCAGTCCAACACGGACTCATCTTCAGCTCAGTTTACAGTAGGAACTGTCTCCTACTGTGGGTCTCAGGATCCAGGTTCAGGACTGAATATCATAGGATCAGGTCTGGACCCGTCCCTCTTCACACACAGACAGCTGGATCCTGGACACTATGGTCTCTGTCTGTGGTACTGACCTCTGCAAACACAAACATGGTTTTATTGATTTCACATCAATCACTGATCAATTTAAAGTTTCTGAACCAGTCAGTCCAAGAGACGCAGATCAGCCTGAGCAAACAGGAAGTCACGGCCTGTTGTTTCCTCCTTTAGTTTCAGCGGCTTTGTGTGGACCCAGGTTCTTCCCCCCACAGTCCACAGAAAGAAAAGTGAGTGTGAGCCTCCAACAGTCAGATCATAATAATGTTGGATTAACACTCACCTGCCTCAGCTTCACTTTTCCTCCTCCTGCTGTCTGCTCTCAACATGGAGTCTGAGCTCACCGACTGAACACTTCCTGTTGCACCACAGGAAGTCACATGACTCTGTGGTTACAGCAGTACCACTATACACACATGAGTACACTACCCGCTCTGATCTGGGTTTAATGTTGTACTGCAGCTCTACTGGGTACTGAACCTACAGGTACTACTTATATACTTCTAGTGTATTTGCAGTACACTTTGAAGTACACAGCAAATAAACTGTGATATATACTGTTAGTAAGTACTCACATTACACTCCAATCCCTTTCGTGTATTTGCAGTACAGTTTGATTATACTTCTGTTGGTGCAGTACGCTTGGAGCACAGTACTGTTGTACCTCTAAGATGTATTTCATACTACAACTATACTGCACCAAGTATCATCAGGAAACCCACAGAAGCTGATGGGGCCTCTTCACCTCTACAGTCCACAGGGAGGAAACTGACTCCCAGACTGGGACAGTACACAACAGAGTACTGTCAGTACTGCAGTACTCCCATGGAGCTGTCTGGTCTTTCTGTGGATGTATTTTAGTCCGGTCCGTGTCCCAGGTTTGAGCCCAGCTCGTCTCCCTGTGTGTCGTCTAAGTGCAGCTGAGCCAAAAACCCAATGTGGGATGTTTGAGCCTCAGCAGCACCACCTGCTGTCCAAAACAACAAACTACCTGGCTGAAGTCACAGCTCCTCACACATCCTGCAGTACAAGGACTTTGACAGCACTGGACTGCTTTTACTGGTCTACTGGGAACTCAGGGAGCTGGAGCTGACAGGTAGTGCCTAGACCAGAACTAAAGCTGGTTCTCTTCTGTGGTAGAAATTTCTTTAAGTTTGAGAGTTGCTAATTCTCAGAAAACAACCACAAGTGTGATGAATCATCTCAGGTTTAATCACGGGCCCGGAGAGGACATCCTTGCAGAAGTCCTCTGCCGTCTGTGTTACAAGACCAGTTTATATACATTTTGACAAGAAAGGGGTGGACTAATCTTGAACAGACTCCACGTTTGTTCAGGTACAATCTTCAGTCTTCTTACCATCAAAGAAACAAATTGTTGACACCATATGGCTTCCCGAAGGAAGACTTACGTTTGTAATCCTCAGCCAGTGGGGTTTTCTCGTTTCTTTTTTTTCTTCTTTTTTGTTTTTTAATTTTTTCAGGATTCTTTTTTCATCATCTGGCGTCTGTCCCTCAGACACACTGGTCTCATTACCAGGAGGGATTACAAAGATCACGTGATTACCAAACACACACACCTAGGGTTTTTCTTTGACGCAGACCAAAAACATACCAGAAACATAAATCAACACTTAACAGACATACACAAGAAATGATTCATAACACTGTACTCACTTATCAAATGAATGGAGCATCCACTGTCGCCACCCGTTCTGACCTCAGGCGGGATTCCAGCCCTCCGTTTGTCAGAGCAGAACTTTCCCTTCATTTTTAAATTTTACCACCGGTGGTTCCTTCAGTCCAGAACAGGCGCCAGTCAGTGGCATGTCCATCCCATCCTCGTCGCCAAATTGTGGTAGAAATTTCTTTAAGTTTGAGAGTTGCTAATTCTCAGAAAACAACCACAAGTGTGATGAATCATCTCAGGTTTAATCACGGGCCCCGAGAGGACATCCTTGCAGAAAGTCCTCTGCCGTCTGTGTTACAAGACCAGTTTATATACAGTTTGACACGAAAGGGGTGGACTAATCTTGAACAGACTCCACGTTTGTTCAGGTACTATCTTCAGTCTTCTTACCATCAAAGAAACAAATTGTTGACAGTTATTTACAACCTTCTACCCTAAAACACTAAACCAATAAACAGACAGAACCACATACCATGAAAGGGTCAAGCAAACATTCAGCCCCCACATTGGTTTAAGTCAGTGATCATTTGCTCTGTTGTAAAATCCTCACACTTCCTCAGTGTGCTGAGCTGTAGAGCTGCATTTCCACACTGATCTTCTGATTCCAGTCAGGATGATTCTTTCATTTGAGAACCACACATTTTTCTTGGCAAATGGAAAAGGACTCAAACATGACACATCTGGATTTGAGGCCCACGTGACCTCACTGAGTTCAGCTCATGGCTCATTGTCCCAGTACTTATATATACTGCCAAAGAACAAACATCTGCACAACCACATCTGGATTTGTTTCCCATCTAAGCCTCTAAATATCGAGGCCAATGAACTGTGTCCCACTCTGATGGATCACATGAAACAGGAAGCTTCAGTCATTTTGGAGCTTTTCATTCCAATTAGCAGGAGATCCTTAAGCTGAACAGCAGAAATGAGTCCAACAATAAACATGCAACACAATATCAGTGGGAAACACTGATGCAAAGAAATCCACACCAGACTGTGGAAACCAGCTCAGTCTAAGACTCAGCACAGACCAGTCCAGGTCACAGACTGGACTATAACCAGAACACAGTACTGGTGGTCCAGATTCACTACAGACAACACACTGGCTTGAAACATACTGAGCTTCCTAAGGCACCAAACCACTTTCCTGTCAGCACATCAGCATTTCTGCTGAACTGGCTCCACTGACCTAAAACAGACCCTATATAGAACTAAATCCAGAGTCCAGGCTCCATGAAACACTGACTGACCCTCTGCTCTCTACCTGCCAACATACTGGTCCTCACAGTCCAAATAAATGCACTTGGAAATCAGTGGGAAAAGATGCTGCAGAACTTGCCTGATAATCCTCATGTGTTAGGTTTTCTTCAGGGTCACAGTGATCCAGGTCCAGATGTCTGGACATCCCTGGATTCACTGCAAACTGGAGCTGCTAACGGCTAATTCGACCCCTTTGATGGACAGAGTATCAATTAAATGTGGACAATTCTGGGCTAAGAACACGGTGCTCCCAGAGAACAGCAGAACCTGTTGCTGACACCATAACAGCACATTTGATGAGCTTCCTCCGTTTGAACCAAAAGTCCAGTTTCATCCAGAGCAGAGAAAAGGTCTCTACCAGCCAACTAACCAAAACAGCACAGCCCCAGACTGACAGAGACCCCAAATGACTGCAGACAACACAGCAGTGGTCCTTTGGTCCTCTGGCTGCGGTCACTGTGGCACTTTTCCTAATGCTTCTGCAGGTCTTTGTAGTCTTTTGGACTCTTTTCCAAACCGGCTGTGTGGCTCTGAACCTGTTTGGAGTCTCTGTGGTCACCGTGGCCAACTCTTCGTCTACTGGTTGTTGTGGGTTTGTGGCTCTGTGTAGTGTTTGTGGGACTGTGTGCAGGACTGTGGACAGTAGAGGCAGCAGGAGACCAGGACTGAGAAGAATAGGAGGAGAAGGAATATATAAAGGTCCAGATAAGCTTTATAAAATGGGACTGTAGACAATGTTCCAGTTCACGGTATCCATTAAGAAACCACTAAAACAGAACCATTAAAGTACTTTATTGATAACAAACTAAGAAAAAGGATAAACCACAATAAGACCCCTTCCCCAACACACCCACACCCTCTCACCCAAATCAATCCCACGAGCCAAGGCTCGGCTGTGGGGGAATAAGGACCAGAGGGGGGCTGTACGAAAAGACAGAAAAATGGCCCAAACACAACAAAATCAATAAATCAATCAATTGTGCACCACAAACCAAGAAGGGGGACCACCACCATGGACATCCACCACCACGACACCGGGGTATTGGCTCCTGTCACAAACAAATAAAAATTACTAGGACAAATAAAATAAGCAAAAAAAAAAAAATATTGTAATGACCCGGCAGTCAGTGTTGACAGCCAGGTGCATTCTGGGTATTTGGTGAAGTGTTGAGTTGTTGGTTAGCGCAGTGTTTTATGGTTATGGTATTAGGGTGAGTTGTGTTGAGGGGACTGGGTTTTTGTTCAGGTGGGGTTTGTTCAAAGTGTGATGGGTGGAAGAAGAAGAAGGGGCTTGGTGACAGTGCAGACATGTAGAGAGGAGAGTTTGTGCTTGCTGGTGGAAAATAAAGGTGCTGTTAAGAAGACAACGCTGCCTCCTGCTGGTCTGTCCGCTCATCTGCTCCTATTTAAAGACCTTAAAGCCTGAACAGGAACCTGGACTACAGTGATGATACAGCCTGTGGACTGTGACGCTAAAGGCCAAACTGTTTGCACCTCAACTAAACTCTTTAAAGTCTTCGTATGTAGGTTTCAGCAGAGAGACATTTATGTTGTTATGGACAGTAACAGCTGTACTTGTGCAAAAAGGTCAAAGGTTAAAATCATCATCTTTACATTACACTACAGAACAACATGAACAGGATTTGTAGCAACAACAGTTGTGCTGAGCAACTAAAGGTTAGTCCCAGATTTCTGCTTTAGACTCAGGTCCAGGTCCAGACTCAGATCCACATCCAGCTTTATAAACAGGGTTCCCACATCTTGGTTAACTTCAAATTCAGGGACCTGTCAAGGACTTTCCGGGTCCAATCCCCTGAAATTCAAGGACTTAATATGGGGACACATTTCAAGTGAGAACAAGGTTAAATCGTGTTACGTTAAGATCCACTGTTAGTTTTAATGTGTCAAACTCAACTATGCAAAAAAGCATTTGTTGCATTTCTTTTTTGCCATATGACAGAGGGCTGATATTCTATTGGTCATATTTCTGTTTGGCATTAAACTGAAGAATATTCAGTAGATCCTATATTGGTTCTAAAAAGGATCTGATAGGAACTTTTCCATGGATATTATTGAAAAGAGCTTAGGGTCATGGAACCAGAAGTTTGAAGACATAGAAATATGCTTTCAGGTTTTTCTTGCCTCATGGGTTTACATGATCTTACCAAGCAAAGTAATTCAACATGACATTAAAGAGAAGATTTGGCCAACAGATGATCCCAAATGTTTGCTTTATTGAACACAATATACAGTCACTGACTGAACAGACTTGGGTTCTAAAACAGTCCAATATTTCCCAACAGAACAGTCCGGTCAGCTGAAAACATATTCAAAACAAAGTGCATTCAGTCAGTAGTGCTGACCACCTTTGGCAACATCTGGTTAAGGCCCATTCCCTTGTGTGGTGCCAGATTAACTGTGTGAGCAGAACATCCAATATTTGCTGAGAATCCGGCTGCTTCAAATGCATCAACAATATTTGGAGCGTCATGTGTTGTCACAGGAATAGTGGATTTTCCATCTGCTGCAGCTCCCTGTAGTACTTCCCACAGATCACTTGTGTGGCTTTCATAGACAGCGCGTGTCTGCAGAACAGGATGTGCAATGACCCGGTTGTCCGTAATGTGGTGCACTGTGATCCTAATGAAGGACTGAGCTGCACAGGAGGTCCACCCATCCCTAGTTAAAGCAATGAACTTTGCATCGCTCAGCTCCTCCACCAGTTTGGCTTTTACTTCGCATATTAAAAGTGTTTCCTTTTGGATAAGGAAGTTTTGGGAAACAGCTTCGACAGATGGTCTGCGCTTTGTCTCCGACACACAGTCCATTGGTGGACTCCACTGGAAAACCAATGTTCCCACTCAGGAGGCTTAAACGTGTCCGGGGGTTCTGCGATCTCAACACTACAACAATGGGCAGAAGGGGGCGTGAGAGGACCGCGATACGTATTGTGGCTGGTGTTTGTGATGTTGTTGCACCCCGAGATAATACTATTGTACAATTACTAGGATGTTTGACAACACAAAAATATCTTGATTTGGCAGAAACAATGAGATGACAGACAGACATCACATCTCCTTTTGTCAGACATGGATATGGAACAAAATAAAGGGACGTGATCAGACATTTGATTCTTGGAGAAATGATTTAATCCCAACATTAGCTCCCTTAAAAAAATCTTCTAATGTTATAATAATCCAAACAGTCCTGAGCTGGATGAAGCTTTAATCTGTGCAAACCAAACTATCACTTTAATGGAAGGATTTCTTTCTTTTTGCATTCACTAACAAACAGATTTTCTCATTAGCTAGCTCCACACTGGAGAGCTGCTTAAAGTTGGAATTCCAACTCAAAGTGACACTGACACTTTTTTTCAGATTCAATACTGTAAAGCTGCTTTAAATCAGTGGTTCTCCAACTTTTTAGACCAAGTTCCACCATAATGACCAACATTAAAATACAGTAGCGTAGTGGGCCTAACTATTCAACTACAGCTCTGCACAGTTAAAAAACCAGGCAGTTTTCTTCCTAAGAAGATTTCTTGTTGTCAGCCATTTTAACATTGGAAATCCACAGTTTGAACGTTAGAACTGCACTGTGCTTACACACAGCTGAATAAAAAAGGGAAAGAATGATTCCATTACAATGACTTGGACCTAAATTTCAATAAAAACCGTCCTGTACTTAAATGGACAAAAATACTCAAAGATTTAATGACAATGTGTTGTTTTAACATTCATTTATATTTAATTTAGTGATTCCTCTGTGTACCACTAGAGGGAGCCTATTTGTTTACGAATACATTTTTAATGTGAAACTTTTGGTTTCAAAACTGAAAGTTATGATTCAAAATTTTGATAAAATATGAATATCTGAAAAACATGTTCCATTATTTTCAGTGTTTCAGATCAGTTTTTAAGTTTTAAAATTCGCTCAGCAAACATTCAACTCACTTTTTTCAGACATTCAACACCTTTTTCAGTTTCAGGTCTGCCCATTCTGACCCTTAACAGGCTAACATGATATGAAACTTACAAAAACTCAGCACTTACAAAATGGTTTTAAAACTTTAAACAGTTGGAAAGTAAGATTTGAAGGTTGCTTTATTTTGTTCAGTGTTACAAATCAGTCTCTCCAAGTTTTAAAATCTGCTTTCCAAACATTCAGCTCTGTTCTTTCAGTGTTTCAACTCATTTCTTTGGTCAGATCACATTTCTGACCCTGTTTTCACTGGAGACAGATGATGAATCTTTGCAGAAGATCAGGGCGGGAGCTCACGGATGCTCCTCCAATCAAATAGCTTCTAATAAAAAAGCCAATCAGCTAACAGGGGTCGTTTACACGGCTTGTTTGGTCCCACTGTCGATGTCGTGGTTCTAGACATGTTAGCAAGCGGTAAATTAGCTAGGTAGCTAACTGACTTAGCTAGATGTTGTCGCCAACTGAATAAAGGAACATGCCATTTGCTAAATATCACACAAACCATCTGTGGGACAATGAGGACATGGCTCTGTCCTGTCCCGTGTTTCATTTTTGGACCCAGCAGCCTGCAGAAATATCTGATGCCATCGCCTGAGAGTCTCTACCTCAGATATTGGTTAGGTTAGGCCAATGGGTCCGACTTGTCCTGGAAGGGTCTCTCACATCTGAATTCTCGTCTGACTATCGATGCTTCCTCATCTAATAAAGGCCACGCCATTGTGAAGAGGAAACGTGAACGGGACTTCAGCCTGTATGTATGTATGTATGTATGTATGTATGTATACTGCCCTCATCACAGACTTCACTGAAACTGCTTTTGCAGCTTTTTCAGACATTTCTTGTCTGATCTGAGCGACTGCAGGGCCGTGTTCATCAAACCTCTGACAGCAATATGATCAGCAGTCTTTCTGGAAACTTTGGATGAACACAAAGTGTGTGTCCATCCACCAGGCAGCCAAGTTCTGAGCTGACCATACATCTAACATAACATACAACACAGAAACCAGTTCAAGATCCAACACTGGAAACATGGACTGCCAAGAGAAACAATAAGAAACAAAAACACAAAGGGGGCTAGAGGTTACATCGGATACAGTGGGGCAAAAAGTATTTAGTCAGCCACCAATTGTACAAGTTCTCCCACTGAAAAAGATGAGAGAGGCCTGTAATTTTCATCATAGGTATACCTCAACTATCAGAGACAAAATGAGAAAAAATCCAGAAAATCACTGTCTGATTTTTAAAGAATTTATTTACAAATTATGGTGGAAAATAAGTATTTGGTCAATAACAAAAGTTCATCTCAATACTTATATACAATAGTTATATACCCTTTGGCTGATCTGAGTGGCTTTGTAAAAAGCATTTCAAGGTCCTGGAGTGGCCTACCAGTGGGGGGGAGGGTTAACACAACCAACATATTCACTAGGACTTCATGGTTTGTGTTGTCACCACACTGAATTACTCTGGAGGACAGAAGGTCCACAGTTAAGGACTTGGATTTCAGCCACTTATTCAAGGAATAAGGAATCTGAAGAAATGATTTTATGGGCAGACCCCATTTAATGCCTTGAACTGTACCTCTTGAAGAATTTTCTTCTGAAGAGTGTTATGTCTGATAGTGGAACCTTTATATATATATATATAATATATATATATATTATATAGACCATGACTCCCACCTGCAGAGAGAAGCAGAAGTCAGAAACCTGAGGTCACAGAGACTTACTTCATCAGCAACAGTCGTTTTCACATCAACTCAAACAGATGATCACAACAAGCTTCTGGCTGATCTGATTGGCTGAATGTTGTCTCTCTCTCTGTCTTTCTGTCCAATCCTGAAGCCTGTCCCTGTTCTCCTCTCACAGCTTCACTGAGAAGGTTGGAGTTTTACAGCAAATCCTGGATATTTGCTTTGATACTGACTGGGTTTAGTCCAATCCTGCTGAAAGCACCATGGACTGACTCCAGCCCTCTACTGACCTCAGAGTCTGCAGGCTACAGTCTGGACTCTGGACAAGATCATGTAGCTGCTGCACATCTGGATACTGCAGGATGTTCCAGCCCAGGTCCAGTTCTCTCAGATGGGAGGGGTTGGACTTCAGAGCTGAGACCAGACAAACACAGCTGATCTCTGACAACCTGCAGCCCCACAACCTGAATAAAGAAGCAAAGATCAACTTCCTTTTTAATTTTTCAACAAACATAAGCAATGAATAGAACACAAAATTATAAATACAACACAGGAAATATTTCTACTGCATCTGGATCCATTTCCAACAAATATTAGTTCAGAGGATTTTCTGCTGACACATGTGACTCTTTAGACACAATGAGACCAACTTTCTGTGAGACTCAGTCAAAGACTGAATTTAGCCTCAGAAAAATCCAAAGACAGGAAAAGAAAATCAACTTCAATAGAAGTTATGTCTGTGCAAACACTGAGTTCAAACAATAATTCAACACTAAAGATCTACAATAGGAACAAACAGTCAGTCAACTGACCCCAGAGTCTCCAGTCTACAGTCTGGACTCTGCAGTCCACCACACAGCTGCTGCACTCCTGGATCCTGCAGGTTGTTGTCACCCAGGTCCAGTTCTCTCAGATGGGAGGGGTTGGACTTCAGAGCCAAGACCAGATAACCACAGCTGGTCTTTGACAACCTGCAGCTCCACAACCTGTGGATGAGGATGGTGATAATGATGATGACAATTCTTCTTCTTTTCATTAGAATAATGAGATGAGATCAACTTGATTAATCCCTGAAGGGAAATGTAGAATGATAATAATGAGAAGAATAATATGAGAACAGTCAGAATAATAGTAATAATAGTCTGACTATATCATGATATTATTGTCAGCACATGGGAAGAGAAGCTGCTTTCCAGCCAACAGCAGAATCAATCTAGTTGATGGCTCATACTGTCACTGTGCAGCTTTAAAGTTTCCTGCTTAAAGTTTGTTGACCCAGTTCCAAAGTGCAGCAAAACAATGCATTGAATTGTTCCTCCTTATTCTATCTGAGCCAAGGAAGCTCCCCCAGGCTCTCCTGTCTCCTGTCTCTTCCCTCTCTGCATCTTCTTCTCTGGCTTTATTCACCTGATAACATCATATCAGGATGGATTTTTAATAGTGCCCATTCTGGACTGGGTCGACTTCAAAACTGGGATTTTCTTCTAAAATGTCAGAAACTGATTAAAACACTTTTTCCTAAAACTTTAGAGAGAAATGTCAGATGAGTAACTGGTCTACAACTGGATCAAACTGAGGGGTCAACATGGTTTTTCAGTAACGGAGTGACCACTGCATGCTTGAAATCAGCTGGGAACACACCTAGACTGAGGCAGTTATTCATGAAAGAGCTAAAAACCTCCTTAAGGACTTTAGCAGGAACTCCATCCAGGGGACAGGGGGCTGGTTTCAAGTGTTTCATCACTTCAGAAAGAAAAGACAATGAAACAGGCTCAAAGTGCTTGAAGACACAGAGCAAATCAAACCCTGAGCCCAGTTCCAAACAGGGTTAAGCAAGGCCTTGTCTAGCAGAAGTCCTGTTGTCACTAAAAGGTTCTTGTAGAGACATTGGACAGTCCACTGATGGATGGATCAATGACAGGTTTGCTAAATAAAGCTCTTGGGCCCTGAGAGTAGTTGACCAGGATTTCAGACAAACAGTCAGATGGAGCAGTTTGAATGGTTTTCTGGTCGTCCTTCAAAGAGTTTCTCAGGAGTCCCAGGGACACATGGAGCCAGTCTTTCTTCTACTGACGTTCTGCCTGTGGGCAGCATCTTCTTCAACTCGGGCTCATATCATTTAACCAGGGTTCTGTAGAGACTTTAGGTCTCTTCATCCTGAGGGGGGCGATAGAGGCCAATACAGTAGGACATGTAGAGTGAAAAGATGAAATTAAATCCTGTGGACTCAGTGAGGAAGTTCAACTATTCAAAGTAGATAAATGTGTGTTCATAAATGCATCATTGAATTCCTCAGGAGTCTGTGGAGGAATCTGACAAGGACTGAGCTGAAATACTGGATTTACATAGAGTCAGGGGGATCTGGATCTCAAGAAGAAGAAGAAGAAGAAGTACTTTATTAATCCCCAAGGGGAAATTCAGTTGTTACAGCAGTTATTAAATTTGAGATTATTTAAATTATATTGATTAATAGTAATTCATAAAGTAATTAATAAAGTACTTTATTTATTTGGGCGGGGGGTTGTGTGTGTATGTGTGTGTGCGTAGATGCATGTGTGAGTGTGTGTGTATGTGTGTGTGCGTTATTGTTTATATTGAGGAATTATAGACTCTTAACTAAGAACATGACAGTTCTTAATTAATTAGATGGTCACTCCTGGGGAATTCAATGATGCATTTATGAACACATTTATCTACTTTGAATGGTTGAACTTCGTCACTGAGTCCACAGGATTTAATTTCATCTTTTCACTCTACATGTCCTACTGTATTGGCCTCTATCGCCCCTCTCAGGATGAAGAAACCTAAACTAAGAACGACAGAAAGGTGATTGGAAATGGACATGTCCCCAAAGGGGCCAATATTCGAGTCCAGGACCTGTTTGGATTTCTGTGGGGAAGAAGCTGTCTGGACGTTGAGGTTCAGCTTGTGCTTAGGGTTCACCAAGTAGTGCTTCTGGTTTGGCTTTGTCTCCAGGAAATCAATGGAAGTCAATGGAATGTCCTCTGAAGCGATGGAAACACACCTGTCTGTGTGTGTCCTCAATCATCAATACAAATGATCAAAGAAATATTTCTACTGCATCAAAGAAACTGGATCCATTTCCAACAAATATTAGTTCAGAGGATTTTCTGCTGACACATGTGACTCTTTAGACACAATGAGACCAACTTTCTGTGAGACTCAGTCATTTGGGACTAAAGACTGAATTTAGCCTCAGAAAAATCCAAAGACAGGAAAAGAAAATCAACTTCAATAGAAGTTATGTCTGTGCAAACACTGAGTTCAAACAATAATTCAACACTAAAGACCTACAATAGGAACAAACAGTCAGTGAACTGACCTCAGAGTCTCCAGTCTACAGTCTGGACTCTGCAGTCCACCACACAGCTGCTGCACTCCTGGATCCTGCAGGTTGTTCTGACTCAAGTCCAAGTGTCTCAGATGGGAGGGGTTGGACTTCAGAGCTGAGACCAGGTAACCACAGCTGGTCTCTGACAAACTGCAGCCCCTCAACCTGAATAAAGAAGCAACGATGTGACGTTAGAAACCAAAGTTCCTCTTGAAAGTGTTGAATGTTTCAGAATGTGTTCAGAGCTGAAGAAGGTTTAGAAAGTAAAAGTTTAGAAAGTGGAAACTCCAAACAGCTGAATCCAACAGGATGCAGGTTCAAAGCAGTCCCATCCAAAAAGGGACAAAGAGCTGTCATTAATATGAATGCCAACATGCTGCTGCTTCAATAAAGACGGAATGACTTCAGCTCTGAAACTCTGCCAGCTCCACCTGTGGCTCCATCTATACAAACTCATGTTGTGCAGCCACATTTCTCTGAGAGGGAAAACAGCCTTTCCCATGAAGATCCTCAGTGTGGATCAGTCTAATATCAGCCTCATGTCTGCAGTTTAGTGTCAGCACAACTTTCACATCACATTCATCTCAGCACACAACCTAAACATGGGGTCTGACCTCAGAGCCTCCAGTCTACAGTCTGGACTCTGCAGTCCACCACATAGCTGTTGCACTCCTGGATCCTGCAGGTTGTTGTCACCCAGGTCCAGGTGTCTCAGATGGGAGGGGTTGGACTTCAGAGCTGAGGCCAGATAACCACAGCTGGTCTCTGACAAACTGCACTTCTCCAACCTGAATAAAGAAGCAAAGAAGGAGATCCAATGTGACACTGATGTTGACGACAATGAGGATGGTGATAATGATGATAATTCTTCTTCTTTTCATTAGAATAATGAGATGAGATCAACTTGATTAATCATCTGTGTGTCTCTGGGCTCCACATGTGCTTTCATTTCTATGGGACCAACTTTATAGAGACACTGTGGATTTGTTCTTCACAATGAGATTTGGATTAGGGAACAAACTGGGTGGACAGTGTCAGGACCAAAAGCTGCTGGCTTCAGTTCAGGAACAAAAACTACTCAAAGCTTCTTCACACAGCATCAGGATTTGAGGCCTTGGCAATGACAACAGGCTGAGAACTGCTTTCTAATGGCCCAGTCCCAATGCACAGACCACATCATGTCATTGTGTTGGGACTGATCCCCACTGTGTCATTGGCCTCTAAACACAAGCTTTGAATCCCATTCATAGATTGTTGACAACTGACTGTGTCATATGTTTTCTCTGAGTTTCATCAAGTGAGAAAAATCAGATAGAAATGCAGAGAAAATCCAACATTATCGTCAGCAAACTGATGCTTATTGTGTGGTATTTGGGACAAAGCAAGACCCAATGTCCACTACAGGGACGTGTTCTTCCCCAAAAAGAAAGAGGACTTTGTTTCTCACATCCCAAAGTCTTCACTTCTATTCCAAAATGAAAATATTCCAACCTTTTTCCTTCTGGCTCTCAGGAGGATGTCAGATATAAGTCTGGTCCAATATTGACATATTGTTGGGATCAAAACTTGGACAAACACTTGTAACCGAGGGAATGCGGGAGATAGGTAGATTTACTCTCCTACCTCCTTGCTAATAGTAAGAACAAACAGTAAGAGGAGACATGCATTGAGTCAGTAAAGATATTAGAAATTTATTAAAATAAACAAGAAACATAACACCTGTTAAAACATACCACAACTCCAGAGGTTTCACTACAGGTGAGCAACTTTAGGCCTCAAATAAACACAACCCACACTTGCCCAATGGCTAATAAAATTAAAGAAATCAATTGACACTACAAACCCACACAAAGTTACACTTGCAGTACTACTGCCCCACATACAAGGAAGTGCTGAGGCCTAAGTTTCCCACCGCAATATCCAACCCTGATACTACAAATAACCAATCGGCTTTTGAGTGTTGGCTGGCTTATAGATAATGCAGAACAGCAGTCTGGCACTAGACTCTTGTATAGGATTTATCCTCTCCCAGCCCGGAGGCAAGAATGGTCCAATATGGCATACTTAGAGGGGACGGTTAAGCGTGGCTCCACACATCTTAACCCAGTGACTAGGCAACACTCGTCCAACCACATCCAGGGTAACTCCAGTAATCTGCCAAAGACTCACAGCAAACACCAACCATGCCAGGCTTAGACAAAAGGGCTTTCTAATTGGAACCACCTGTCCTATAAAGACTACCGGATGCCCTGCCCACAAATGGGAGGTACCTTGACCTTTGACCCAACTTGTCACCTACCCTCAGACACTGGACAGTTTCAGTTGAAACAGTTTCAGCTTTGGACTGTTTCCACAGTTTGTTTAGAAACACAAAGGATTCAGAACAACTTCCTGACAGATGACATTTTTGGGACACTCTGTTCTTCAAAGCTTCTATAGAAAGAAACACATCATTATTAATATATACTATTCAATATGAGTGAACACACATTATTGAAGACAGCTCAGTGAAATGAAGTGAAACTGAAGGAATCATTCTTAGTCTGCTGAGAATAGAAGAACAATGAAAACACTGAATGGAACAACCAACATTCACAGTTGCTTTAGTTGTGGATTCAACATCTAAGATCTACAATAGTAACAGTCAGTCAACTGACCTCAGAGTCTCCAGTCTACAGTGTGGACTCTGCAGTCCACCACACAGCTGCTGCACTCCTCGATCCTGCAGGCCCCTGTTGTAGCTCAGATCCAGTTCTGTCAGATGGGAGGGGTTGGACTTTAGAGCTGAGACCACGACTTCACAGTGAGTCTCTGAGAGTCCACAGCCAGAAAGTCTGTGAGGACACATATATTAGAAAAGCTGTTATTATGACAGAGACAATATATTGAGTTGAATCACTTGATGTCAAACAGGGACATGTCCTGTTGTGTCTTCACATCAGTGGTTCAGCTGATCTTCTCTCAGTGGGTTGGACATGAAATAAGAATTCTTCTCACTCTCTGTCACACTGCAGACGCTTCATCTTTGTTCTGCTTGCATCTTGGACAGGAAGCAGAGAAAACTTGAGGTTATGGCTATAACCCCGGTTCTCTGATTAGCATGAGTGAGTGTCTCACTATGGGAACGCCTCCAGCGTGACCTCATCAGAAGCTTCAATACCACTACGCCAGCCTGGGTAATAAGTTCTCTTTCATAGCATTCGTTTCGTGTCTCACTATGGGAGATATACCAACTCCCGGATTGCCAGACGCCTGTAAGAAAGACAACTGTCCCTAGTGGTGCATCACATGGAGGGGGCTGCACTCTGTGAAGTGCCCACACCAAGGACAGCATGTGCTAGGGTAGGAGCTGTAACATCCAATTTATAAAACTACGCAAAGTCAGGGGCGAAGCCCAACATGCAGCGGCACACAGTTCCTGAATAGAGACTCCTTTAAAAAGAGCCCAGGAGGTCACCAGACCCCTGGTGGAGTGAGCCCGTAGACCAGGGGGAGGCTGGAGACCTTTGCTAGTGTAAGCTAGAGCTATAGCACCCACAATCCAGTGGGAAAGACGCTGTTTTGAGACAGGCTTCCCCACATGTGGCTTTGCCCAGGACACAAACAACTGATCACTTCGCCTGAAACCCAGAGTCTTGTCCATATAGATCCGCAGGGCACGGACTGGACACAGAGAATGCAGATGCCGGTGCTCCTCCGAGGAGAAAGGCGGTGGATGGAAGGCCACCAAATCTATTGGAGAGCATGACCCCACAACCTTAGGGACAAAGTCTGGGTTAGGTCGCATGCTGACCCTTATATCCCCTGGAGAGAATTGGATACACTCCTGATGCACAGACAACGCGTGACTTTCACTGTCCTCCCTTTGTGTGTGGCACCCCAGCCTACAAGGGAGGCATCTATAGAGATCACCTTCCTGGTTAAGATGGGACCCATGGATACGCCCTGGGTCAGAAACCCAGACGCCCTCCATTGACGCAGAGCTAGTGAGCAGTCTACCCCTCTCCCTGAGCGGGGCTACTGCTGCCTCGGGGCATTTTACAAATACCCTCGGGCTCAGAGACAGCCCAAAAGGCAGCACCACGAACTCGTACGCTGTCCCTGGCTTGAAGGGAATCCAACGTTAGCCCTATGAAGGTGATGCGCTGAGCAGATGACATCACACTCTTTTCTATATTCAGCTTGAAACCCAGGCTCACTAGATGTTTTACAAGAACATCTGTGTGACGGGCCACTTCTTCGCAGGTGGGGGCCGCGACAAGCCAGTCGTCGATGTACGTGGCTACTCGAATACCCCTCTCCCTGAGCGGGGCTACTGCTGCCTCGGTGCATTTCACAAATACCCTCGGGCTCAGAGACAACCCAAAAGGCAGCACCACGAACTCTTACGCTGTCCCTTGGAAAGCGAACCGCCGTCGCCTGCTCGAAGAAATCGTAGCAGAGAGGCATGAGTCAGCATCCTGAAACTGTATTTCCTTAGATGGCGGTTCAGGGCACGGAGGTCCAGAATGGCTCTCATCCCCTTCCCGCCCTTTTTTGGAACTAGGAAATACCTCGAGTAGAAACCACTGTGGGTTTGCTCGGGAGGAACCACTCTTATAGCCCCTTTCTGTCTCAAAGAGGAAATTTCCTCCAAGAGAATGTTTGCGGACTCGCCCTGAGCATGGGAGATTATGCCTTTGAAACGAGGCGGAACGACTTTGAACTGTAGTCTGTAGCCCTTTTCTATCGTTCTTAGCACCCATTTCGATCGAGTGCAGGCAGTCCAGCTCCCCATTTGCAGGGATAGCGGACTGACCAGCCACCCTGTCAGCATCGGTGTGATGGCGCCCTCCGGTTGAGGTGCGCTGTACACACCGCCTATGCACCCTGGCATCTCCGGCACATGGCACGGAGACACCCGGGCTGTCTGTGCCACAGCCGCGGGGATAGTGACCTCCGCGGGCTGTGTTACAACAGAAAAAAATCTTTATTTGTCTTTCAACATATCTTTTTTCTGCATGTTTTTTAACAGCACCCTCGGCATTCTCCCTGGATGCGCATGTGGGGACCATTTTCTTATAGAGTGCATGACATGAAAAGTGTTTATGCAACACTGAGAACATTGTCTGAGTGTCCCTCTGGCGGGCATCCGAACATGAATGCTGGCTCTTGGACTGCACTCTGTGTGGAACCAGTCCCGCCGAACTCGCTCTGGAACGGAGCCATCGGGCAGAGCGGCCGGGCGAGCGGAGGGGGGGGGCTGACTGGGCTCGCTTGGTGGGGAAGCTGTCAGGCCTGCCGCTTCTTCTTCCTCACCGTCACAGTGGCAGGGAGAGGCGGTGGAGCGGTGTGAGGCCCGGCCTGTGGAGGCTGCTTCCTTGCCCACGGGTTAGCTGCACCTCTGGGGGCTTGTGGGGCTCCCTGTGTTTTGGACACTTTGGGGGTCCGGAAAGCAGGGGCTGTATGAGAGACTGTCTGCGCATATGACTGGCATGATGTGCCTGGAACGACGGGAGCCTTCCTCGGCAGACAAAGCTTCAACGCCTCGTCATCTCTCTTTTTCTCCTCACATCTCTTCTGCATGGAGGCGACAGCCGCGCCGAAGAGACCACTGGGAACGACCGGAGTGTCGAGGAGTTCCTCTTTCTCCTTGGTCGTGAGGTTGGTGAGCCCGAGCCAGCACGCCCTTTCCTGGAGAACCATGAGACCCATCGCTCTGCCGGTGGCTTGGATGGCCACCTTATGGAGGCGGAGGACATGGTCTGTCATGACGCAGATTTCCTCCCACAGGGCATTATCTGGCTTAGCCGTCATGTCTTCTTCTAACTCGGCTTGGTAAGCCATCAACATTGAAGAAGTATTTAGGGCTCTTGCTGATAGAGCCGCCGCCTTGTAGCACTTTTCAGTGAGGCTGGACTGAAAGCGGTCTGCCTTGTGAGGGAGAGATGGAGCCGAGGACGACAGAGACGTCTTCGGGTGGAGGTGGGTCGCTACCAGCGGCTCTATGGGCGGCATGTGGTGGAGCCTGTGTTTCTCCATTCCCTCGCAGTCCAACAGGGAGCCTCCCACGATGGGGTGCTTCTCGCTGTATGGTCTGTTTTTCCATGTTGCCGCTATCTCATCCAGCAGCTCTGGAAATATTGGCAACATCTGTTTACCCGTCTTCTTCGCTTTTGGCCGTTTCTTTCCATCAAAGCGACATTTCACTGCCTCAGCTTGAATTGCGGGCCACGGGATGTTGAGCCTGGCAGCTGCACGTTTGCACATGTCCTGCATGTCAAGATCAAGAGGGGATGATGCCCGCGGGATGTCTCCCGTCATGGCGGCGGGCTTTGCAGCCTCACCCGTAACAGTGAAGAGTGTGGATTCCTGCTCATCATCACCGTCATCGGACTCTCCCTCCTCGTTGTCGCCTCCTCCCTCCAGCATGACGCGGGGTGCTGCGCTTCCCTCCGATGGGAAACAGGCGTCAGTGAACTCCGGGTCCGCGTCCGCCCAACTCGGTCCCGAGGCGTGCGCGGGGCCCTCCACCTTGGACATGACCCACTCGCCTCGCTGCGGGGCTACCTCCGACAGCATAGGATCGGCGCCGCCCAGGTTAGTCTGGCGGGCTAGCCGACGGCGGAGCAGCTTGCGTGGGAGGGCAGCGCAATGGATACATCCGTCGGTGGAGGATAAAGCGGCCTGAGCGTGGGGTAAGCCCAGACACGGCACACATACCGGGTGAGTGTCCCAGTTAGATATCTTATTGACGCAGGGGCAGAGCTTCGGGCTTTTCACGGTTTCACCGGGTTTGTTAGCCGTGGCCATGACTAGCAGAGGGGACGCTGGCAGCTCCGTGAGTTAGCCGAGCAGCTTGTGCAGCTGTCGGAGCCAGAGAAAATGCTTTTCTCTCGGCTAGCGTGGGGAAAGTAGAGCTACTTCCCCGAGGTATTGCTACCTTGTGTGGGGTGTTGTTAGCGTGTGGTTATTGCTACCAGCAGATACCGCTAACGCCACCGGTGGTGGTCGAAGTATTTCTACTTCAGCTATTCTTGAAGTATCGCTACTTCAAGTGGTGGAAGTATTGCTACTGTCACCGGTTAGCTGTCGAATAGTATCGCTACTGCTCGTCAGCTACAGAACAACCGTACTGTAGAGCACAAAGCGCCCGGTGACCGAGTTTTCACTCGACTCTGTGGACAGGTTAGCTTTAGCGCCGATAGCACAGTTGTCTGCAAGCTTCTGTGAGAAGCGAGAAGAGGTTTTTGAATGACGACTGACAATGTCAGCCTATTATATAGGGGGAGGTCCCCGCCCCTCCTGACATAGTCATCACTAGTGCCAGCCCGCAGGCTGGCGTAGTGGTATTGAAGCTTCTGATGAGGTCACGCTGGAGGCGTTCCCATAGTGAGACACGAAACGAATGCTATGAAAGAGAACTGAGTCCCTTTGGAACTTCCACAACAGGCCTGTCCCTGTTTATTCCAATGTTGGACATTTGTTCACATGTGGCAGAAAAACATCAGTGTGTGAAGAGAAACAGAAGAAAAATGTGTCCCATGGAAAAACCATTGGAAAGAAAAAGAAGAACTGTGTTCATTCACTGGACAGAGAGAAAAAAAACAACAGGAACATCTGCAGCTTTTGGACTGACACCATTTGGAACAGCTCAAGAACATCTGGGACAAAATCCAGCTGCTGTCATTCTCACAATAAACAAGAGGAACATTATGGTGATGATCACCCAAGTGAAAAATCAATCTATTGTTTCAGACTTCAATTCTACGTTTAGCAGATAAAGTGTGTTCACACATTTTACCAAGTGTTTTTGTGCTTGTGTTGAAACGTAGTAAAAGTACATTTTTGGTGAGTCTCCAAAGTACAAGATTAGTCAAAGAGTTACTGAGACAAAAAAAGCAGATTCAAAGTAAATGTTTGCAAAGTATATTGAAATGATATCATCACTTCAAGCCCACACCAGCTTGCCGCCTCTCACCGCGAGCAACTCCAGAGTAGAAGACAAGGAGCTGGGTTCCAGAGCCCAGGCTGTGCGTGGAGGTGAGCCCAACTATCTAGTCGGTACCGCTCAACCTCCCGCACAAACTCTGTTGTGGCGGCAATCCCCGAAGGGATGCTGTCAAGCTGAAGAAGGAATGTATGTGTATGTATGTATGTACACAATGTGTGTGTACATACATACATGTACTGGCTGTGGAAAAGTGGACTCTTGGAAGTGGTCTAATTCCTGTGGACAAAGTTTCACTTCAAAATACTCTTTCATACTACATGTTTACTTCATGTATTTTGGATGTTTGGACAGAATTCTTCGGAGAACTATGCAGAATCCTGAAGATCACTAAAATCCATGTTAGTCCCATAGTGGTGCAGCCAAATAATACTTTGACCTCACTAATAGAAAACAAACTGTTGTTCCTGTTTATTGTTATTGTTGTTACCTTGAATGACTTGTTTTGTTCCAAAGCCCTTAAATGGCTGGATTTAATAGTGTTAGAGTTCAAATCAATATTTGTTGGACTGACGAGTTTTGGACTTTGTGTAGGAGTTCAGATTATTTTCAGTCCTTTTAGAACGTCTTCAAAGTGCACTGGGCTTTTCAAAGTAAGAGCATTTGAGAACATGCTAACAGGAAGTAGTGCTTTTAGTCCAACATCATTGGATTGGAATCTAAGTAAAGTATCTACATTTCAGACTCAGTGTTTGGAGAATCCATTCAGAGGGCATTGTTGGTGTATTTATTAAACACACAATGGTGCTTATAGTGGACTTATATTTACTAGGAGTATCAATCCAATATCATTGTGTCTTTTAATGCAATATGTTCAACTTGGTTGCAATTTAACACAAAGTCAGTGGCTCGTTTTCACAACAAATACTCAAATACTGTGAAAAATATACTTTGCATACTTTTTTCACATTTCAAACCTCATTCTATTGCATTTCATACATAGTTCAAATGAGTTCAGAGTATATTTCAAGTACATTTACTTTGACTCAAAGTCCATTAGTAATACACTGTCAGTTTAATGTCACTATAGATTTTGGACATTTGCAACAAGTCAACTTCAAATGTTTCATGTATATTTTAACAGTAGTGTAGTATTTTGGGCAGCAAAAGTACCCAATAATACGTGAAAAATAGGTTTTTCATGTACTAAAGCAGATTTATAGTGCAGCTTCCAGCAACTTCACTGGTTTCATTTTAACACAACTTCAAGTATTTCAAAGTATACTCAATATACTTTTAGAAAATATACAAAAATAGATTTTTTTCACTTGGACACATCTGGACTTACTCAGCCTTTCTGTAGTTCCTCACAGCTGGAATCAATCTCTGTCGTCCCTGGTTTGTTGTATTATACTGGTTCAGGTCCAACTCATCCAGAACCTCCTCAGACATCTGCAGCATGTAGGCCAGAGCTGAGCACTGGATCTCAGAGAGACTCTTCCCTGATCTGTTCCCTGACTTCAGGAACTCTTGGATCTCCTGATGGACTGAGTGGTCGTTCAGCTCCATCAGACAGTGGAAGATGTTGATGCTTCTGTCAGGAGAGATATCAACTCTGTTCATCTCCTTCAGGTTGTTGATGGCTCTCTGGATGGTTTCTGGACTGGTCTTTGGCTGACCCAGCAGGCCTCCTAACACTCTCTGGTTGGACTCCAGACAGAGGCCATGAAGGAAGCGGACAAACAGGTCCAGGTGGCCACTTTTACTTTGCAGGGATTTCTCCATGGCTCTCAACAGGAAGTCATCTAGGGTTAAATGAGCTTTGTTTTCCCTCATTAAATTGTACTTTCGCCCCAGGAACTCCTCCAGTACCTGTGTCTTCCTGTTGTTGTAACAGTAGACTATGTAGACTGCAGCCAGAAACTCCTGAACACTCAGATGAACAAAGCTGAACATCATGGCTTCATTCTTCCTGCCCCTCTCCTCTTTAAAGATCTCTGTGAACACTCCTGAGTACACTGAGGCTTGTCTGACATCAATGCCGCTCTCTTTTAAGTCTTTCTCATAAAAGACCAGGTTTCCTTCTTGCAGCTGCTGAAAACCCAGTTTTGCTAATGACTTCATGTCCTGAAAACACTTTTCTGAGCCTTCTGATCCGTATTTCTCTTCTCTCTGTTTGATCTGGAACCACAGGAACTCTCTGTACACCTCAGTCAGGGTCTTGGGCAGCTCTTCCACCTCTCTGGTTTCCAACAGATCCTCCAGAACTGTAGCAGTGATCCAGCAGAAGACCGGGATGTGACACATGATGTGGAGGCTTCGTGAGCTCTTGATGTGAGAAATGACTTTATTGGACCGCTCCTCATCTGTGAACCTCTTCCTGAAGTACTCCTCCTTCTGTTGGTCTGTGAACCCTCTGACCTCTGTCACTATGTCCACAAAATCTGGGTGGACCTGATTGGCTGCTGCAGGTCTGGTGGTTATCCAGAGGCGAGCGGAGGGAAGCAGTTTCCCCCTGATGAGGTTTGTCAGCAGCTCGTCCACTGAGGTGGACTCAGTCACTTCAAATTTAAGTCTCTGAGTTTCATTGGTACTACAGTCCAGCTGGAGGCGACTCTCATCCAGTCCATCCAAAATAAACAGGAGCTTGAATTTACTCTTGTCATAGTTGGTGTTTCCTGATGACTGCAGCTTTTGAAAGATGAAATTCAGAGCCTCCTCCTTGATCCCAACAGTTTCCTTAATACATTCATGCAGGAGCTCTGCCAGACTGAACTGGTTTCCCTTCAGTGGATTCAGGTGACGGAAGGTGAGGGGGAAAAGCAGATCCACGTCCTGATTGGTTCGCCCTTCAGCCCAGTCCAACACAAACTTGTGCACAAGGAATGTTTTTCCAATTCCTGCGATCCCATTGGTCAGCACTGTTTTTATGGGTCTGTATTGTTCAGGAGGAGGTTTGAACATGTCACTGGGTTTCACTGGTTTCTCTGTATCGGTTTTCTTCCCTGCCATCTCAATCTGCCTGACCTCGTGCTGTTCGCTGATGTGTATGGAGGCTCCAGCTGTGATGTACAGTTCAGTGTAGATCTTATCCAGACGCTGCTTATCCTTATTCTGTGTCCATCCTTGTGTTGCACACATGAACCTGTCTTTGAGGTTTGACTGGAGCATCTCCTGATAGTATGTGATGGACTGTGGCTCTGGTACTGGAACCACCACAACTGAGCCAAACATAGATGGGGAAGAACATAAAAGCATTAGTGCACATGTCTACAGATGCAGCTTCTTTTTACTATGTGACTGTAATTACAGCCTTATCATGTCTGATCCATCTGTCCAGGGATGTGATCTGTGTCTTCCACTGATTCAAAACAAGCAGATTTACCTTTAGTGTGAGGAGCTGCTGAAGGGTCCTGAGGAGGGTGAGCTTCAGACATCTTTGCAACATCATCAGCCTCATGTGTCCTGGCAGGAACCTGACCTGAAACAGGAACAGGAACATCTCTTGAGAAACTCAGACTGATTAATGCAATCACACAAATAAACAGACGGAGCTTCATAAATTCAGGTCAATATTTACCAGGTGTGTTGTTTACATTCATGTTTACAGTGATGTTTACATCACCACTCACATGAGTACCAGTAATCTGAGGTGCCATGCTGACACTTCCATCCTGGGCAGTGACTGTGATGTTTGGTGCTTCCCTCTGAGCTGCAGCTGAAAAAAAATAAAGGTTGATAAAATGTGATACAAGACATTGACAACCCAATTTTCTAAAACATTGGAAAAAGTCTTTATAAAACAGCTGGATGAGTTTATGGAAAATATAAATTACTATGTGAACAGCAGTATGGATTTAGAAGGAACAGAACAACTTAGATGGGGAAGAACATAAAAGCATTAGTGCACATGTCTACAGATGCAGCTTCTTTTTACTATGTGACTGTAATTATAGCCTTATCATGTCTGATCCATCTGTCCAGGGATGTGATCTGTGTCTTCCCCTGATTCAAAACAAGCAGATTTACCTTTAGTGTGAGGAGCTGCTGAAGGGTCCTGAGGAGGGTGAGCCTCAGACATCTGAGACCAGAGGGGTCCTGCTGAGAGACAAAGGGGGGTGTCTGTTATTTTCATAGTTACGTTCATGTGGATTTGGTTTAGTGTCATTTTTAATGGCCACATGTTCAGACTCAGGTGGACAACACTGCATGTCTTCCTGCTCCAAATGAAACACCAGCCAAGACCAGGATTTTCTCTTAGAACAGCACCAGTGTAATGTTTTCATCACTAACGTGATATCATCTTAAATCACAACATGAACCTTCTGAACTTTCAAGCAAATTCCAGTTCAGTGAATTTCAACAAGTCCACTGTCTGGTTGTTGGACAGGATTAAAGTCTAACTGGTAAAACCTGAATTCTGTTAAAAAAACAGCACTGTCCTTTCCTCTTTCTGTTACTGACCTTCTGGTCCTGAGCTGATGTCTGACAGACTCTGCACCAGGTCCTTCCTGGGAATCTTCTCTAACACCTTCTTGGTCACCTCCACAGCTCCATCAAGTTCATATCTCTGCACCATCAGACTCACAGTGTCATGTCTTCTTGCCCCCTCCAGCTGGCTCCTTCTGATGCCTTCCTGCTCCAGGAACCACTTGAACTTTTTAAATTCATCTTCTCCCAGATCCTCTAGAATATCTAATATGTCCTCTGGTCCCATTGTGAGTCCCTGGTGTGATCAGAGACCAGTGTCAACAGTTAGTTGTCTTATTGTTTCTACTTTTGTTGGAGTTTTTACCGGAGCCTGTTCTGACAATGATGAAATAACAAAAATCCAGATGAATTCGAGATGTTTCTGGACACAAACTCCAGCTGCCCTGAGTCCAATTTAAACCGAGTGTGAACAGATGGAGTGAGACACTAAAGTCATCACTGAGTTCACAACAAAAAATGAATCAAAGATACGTAATTATTACAAATTTGAAAAAGGAAATGTTTGGAATAAGTTGGACTTCAAGTCAAAAGCCATATTTTTGCTTGTTAACATTTGACTTCACACTTTATTTAGTGTATCCACAGGCTGGAGTGTGTGGGCAGGACTGCAGTGTCTGTTCCACTCACTGCTACTGTCCACCTGTTGGTTCTCTTTAGGGAAACTACACAGAACAGGTCCATGAGAAAAACACTGCTGTGTATTTCTGGAAAAGGTTTTCTTCACCTCACAGCTTAAGGTCATGATGTTTGATGTTAGATGAGCTTTGTCTTATTGTGAGAAACCAAACTAAAGACGTTCCAAACTGTGAAATATCTGAAGAAATATTTTCTTCCTGTGCTCGCTCAGTAAGGATCCACCAGGACTCCTACTTCTACTCATTCTGAACCCCAGTCCAACACGGACTCATCTTCAGCTCAGTTTACAGTAGGAACTGTCTCTTACTGAGGGTCTCAGGATCCAGGTTCAGGACTGAATATCATAGGATCAGGCCTGGACCAGTCCCTCTTCACACACAGACAGCTGGATCCTGGACACTCTGGTCTCTGTCTGTGGTACTGACCTCTGCAAACACAAACATGGTTTTACTGATTTCACATCAATCACTGATCAATTGACTGTTTATGGAGCCCTGAATCCACAAATGCTCACAGACAGGAAGTTTCAAAGTTTCATTCAACTGACACAGTAACAAATCAGAAAACAGGAAGTGCAGCCACACGGACATGAAGCCAGAGTCCAGTGGACTCAGAGCAGGCAACTGTCTTTAAAGCTGGGCCTCTGTTCTGGGCTCAGCTGCAGCTTTCATGTGGATTCTTCAGCGGATCAGGACTTTGTGTCCACAGGAAGTCATGGCCTGTTGTTTCCTCCTTTAGTTTCAGCGGCTTTGTGTGGACCCAGGTTCTTCCCTCCACAGTCCACAGAGAGAAAAGTGAGTGTGAGCCTCCAACAGTCAGATCATAATAATGTTGGATTAACACTCACCTGCCTCAGCTTCACTTTTCCTCCTCCTGCTGTCTGCTCTCAACATGGAGTCACCGACTGAACATATTCTGCTGCACCACAGGAAGTCACATGACCCTGTGGTTACAGCAGTACCACTATACACACATGAGTACACTACCCACCCTGATCTGGGTTTACTGTTGTACTGCAGCTCTACTGGGTACTGAACCTACAGGTACTACTTATATACTTCTAGCCTGCTTTTTAGTGTATTTGCAGTACACTTTGAAGTACACAGCAAATAAACTGTGATATATAATGTTAGTTAGTACTCACATTACACTCCAATCCTTTTAGTGTATTTGCAGAAAGACCAGTCCAACCAGAACCCCAAGCCCACTACACAACAAAGTCCAGGACATGGTCCCAGCAGCTGGTACTCTGAGGGTCCAGGTACCAACAAGTGGACAACATGAATTAAATCCAACACAGCAACACACACAATGTGTCTATTTACTCTAAAGTACTCCACCTAATACTACAAGACAAATACCTAAATGTTGTGTATAAGTAGGGATGGGGATTGAGACCAGGACCAGTATTGATTCTGCCTATTGGTCCGATTCTTTATTGATTCGCTTATTGATTCCTGATCAGGTCAATATGAGCCAAGTTTCCGTCAGTCAAACTAAAGTCCAGGCTGGATCTACTTTTTGTTTCTGACGCACTTTTCCCAGAAAGGTCCCAGAGCTGTCGTCTCCAGAAACTCACAGGAAACAGGACGACAGCTCTTCAACACGACTCGGACTTTCACCTTTCACAGAAACTACTGAGCAAAAATCCTCAATATATAAAAACTGCTGCCCCTCAGACCACGGACCAGACCAGCACATAGTCCAGCTCCCACAGTCCACCTGGACCCTGAACTGGAGCCTCGGACAGTGAAACCATAAAGAAAATAAGAGGCGAACTTACCGTGCCTCACAAACTATTAGTTTGAAAACCAACGCTGCC
Organism: Mastacembelus armatus; assembly: GCF_900324485.2. Taxonomy (NCBI): domain Eukaryota; kingdom Metazoa; phylum Chordata; class Actinopteri; order Synbranchiformes; family Mastacembelidae; genus Mastacembelus; species Mastacembelus armatus. The sequence continues at coordinate 16,598,153 of NC_046652.1, read as the reverse complement.
CCCGCTACTCCACCACACTTCCTGTCCAGCTCCTTCACTATAAAAGCCTCGCCTCGCCTCTATACGTCTAAAATACTTTGGTGGGGGAGGAGAGGGACCGGAAATAAATAAACAAGAGGTCACAGCCAGACACACGTCACCGCGGTGCATTCTGGGCATTTTTGATGCCATTCTTTATTTTAGACTTTTAGAAATAGAGGCGACCTTTACTTTGAAGGGGTGAGGTCAGACTGCTTCGTCCCACGTGATTTACTGGAAAACCTGTTTCCACCAAAGCGTCACGATAATAAGGGGAAAGCCTGTTACTGCCCAAAGTCCCTGTGGACCCCGAGTATTTCCTATGAAAATGGGGGTTTAAAAGCCACAGATTTTGAATCTTTTATTGCAGCTCTTAGAGCCAAATGGCTTAAAGGTTGTATTTCCCAGCCTCAATCAATATGGTACCACATTCCCAGTAGTTTGTTTAATAAGGTTGGAGGGATTGATTTTCTGTTTAAATGTGATTTTGAGATCCCAAAAATTCCTGTCAAATTATCTAATTTCCAAAAACAAGCCCTTAATTTTGGCAAAATGTTATTGTCCCACAGTTTTTCACCCCATAATGCACTGCTGTGGAATAATAGGGCTATTACTATAAAGAGGAAGTCAGTTTTTAAATCTGATTGGTACAATAACGACATTAAATTTGTTACTGATATCTTAAATTCCAACAGCCAACTACTTTCCTTAGAAGAATTTTAAATTAGATTTAATCTTGTAGTTTCCAAGAAAGATTATGAGATATTATGCAAAGCTCTTCCAATGGCCTTACTCCAGTTGATTCAGGGCTCCTTACAATACTCCTTGGTAACTCCTGCCTTGTCTGCCCTAAAAGTGGGTGTCATTAATTTGTTGGATAAGAAATGTAATAAAGTTTTTAATTCGGTTTTCAAACAAAAAACTTTTGGAGACTTTAATTCATGTTATTCAAGGGACTGTTTAGATATTTCTTTGTGTAAAAAATCCTTTTCCTTCTATCTCTCCTTTCCTATTGCTCCTAAAGTTAAAGAAACCCATTTTAAATTAGTCACAGCAATTTACCCTGTGAATAATTTTTTACAGAAGTGAAGTTAATCCTTCTGCTCTAAAGAGCCTGAAACTTGAGGCTTCTATTTCTAAGTCTCTCTTATTTTAATATTTTAAGTGCTGCTCTCTTTTTTTTTTTCTGTGAAAAAGCCAAAAACACACAAACTAAAGCCAGAGAGAAGAAAGTGACATCAAATGACAATGTTGTGTCTCCATCTAGTGGCTGAAACAAACAACAACACTTGGTTATGTGGTTTCTCCCATTCACTGCTCCTTTCTACAGAACTACATTACAGACACAAAGCTTGGACTTTGGACTGCACAGCATTTCTCTATATATGAGATTTCTTCTGTAGTTCATTTAGAAGTAATAATTAGAGTCATTATAGTTTGTTGTTTGGAAATAAATTGAATTCAAATGTCAATCCTGCCAAAATATTCATTGGATCTTTGAAATTGAGTTTGTTTTTAGTTTGATGTCATTATGTGTTTTTCATTCATTGTTTCACTAAGAAGAACTAGAAGAACTCAAAGCTCAAAGTGTGACAAGGACTTTAATCTCACCCTTTAGAGGAGGAAGAAGTAGCTTCTATGATTTCCTTGTTATCATCAGTCTCTTCAGCTTCTGTCCATAACAAAGATCTTTATTGTTAAGACTCTATATTGTCCAGTAACAACAACAATAAAGACGTGGCAGGCTGCTCTTTTCTAAACTCACAGTGAACAGTGAGGACAATGTGCTGTTCCTTGGGCTTTGAAAAACACCTTCTGGTCCACCTTCATGTCTCCGTGACTCCAGCTGGACCTTAGCGCCGATCGACGACCCTTTGGACTAACACGTCTGCGACGGCGGCCCGGTCTGAGGGACACGAGCGTAAACGCCCGAAGCTTCCCACAGGAAATAATCACAGATCACAGCTGTATTTGATATTGTTTTATGCTTCACCTGACACACAACAGACACATGTAGGCCTGAGACAGGCAGGTCTGATCCACTGATATTACATAGACATCACATGTTTTGAATCCAGCTGCAGTGGGGCAGCAATCAAACAGAAAATCCCATTTTGTCCCACTTTCACACACACAACCTCAGCCTCACTCCCAGTTTGAGTCCACGTGCAGGGAGACGAGACAGAATCACACAGTGGATCAGAAAAGACCAAGAGGAGGGAGGTGATTTAGCAGAAGTTCACTCTCAGAGAACTAAATGGCATTTTGTCCTCAACAGATTCCTACGGTAAATACATTCTGTAGATTAAGACGCATAAAGACATATTCAGATTACAGGATATTCAGAAGTCAATGCATTCACATTCTACACTAATACAAACTCATATTGGATATAGTGCACAGCCAGATTGACCTTTTACTTTGAAAGGACACAGAGAGAGAAAGAAGTGGTGTATTAGCTTTGGTTCCTTATCACATGATGTGGTTCCTACTCTCCTGTTTTTATTTCTGTTTATTTCTCCCCCTCAGTCAGTCGACAATTTGCATTGGCTGGAAAAGCAAAGACAAACAACTGATCCACCTGTTGGGACCAACAGCTGGTTCCTCCTCAGCAGCCTATTCCAGTCCTGTAGCTCAGTGTTAACACAACATCAGTTTGTTGTCTGAACATCAGCTGGGGCATGTCAACAACTTCTCAACAGGCAGAAAAACACCTGGAGAAGGATTTAGCCCAGAAAAGAAAAGCTCTCAGATATTTCACAGAAAACATGTCGTGCTGCTGATGCTTCAAATGCAGAGACCACTGTGCATTAAACAGCAGTGAAGGATGATCATTGGATTCAAAGGCTCATGTAGAAATCCTTTTTTCTTTCTCTCAGCGTCAGCATCATAATGAGACCAAAGACATGTTGCATGTGTCTGTTTTCCACAGAGTTTCTGTGAAGTGAGATTAAAAAGCTGCAGCATCATTTCCTGTAGCTAACAGCTAATAATAATGGAGAGACAAAGTAAAAACCTCAGCACTGACTGAAACATGTTCCAGTTCCTGAGCTTTGACAAATCAAACACATATTGCATTGGTTTATTTCTGCTTCATACAAACACATTGTTTTAGAAGATTCTCTAGATCCATTTTCAGTAGTTGGCACATAGACAGTATTTCAGCACAGCTTGAAGAACTTGACTCCACACATCACAGATGCCAAAACAAGAAAGAACTTATCAATCCTTTTGGCTCATAGGCCACTGTTGTTTTCTTCTTCACCTGTATAACAAACATTATTGGCTCATATGTTTGATGGTCTGTTTCCTGTTTCAACTGAACAACAGATAAATGACTTCACTTCATTCTCATCATGACAAGACAAATGTCTATATTCCTCAGTACTGACTGCACACGTGATACATAAAGCAGGAGCTGTACTCATGCTCCATGCAGAGGACCAAGAGAAATATGCTCATATACCCTCATTTCCAGACTAGAAGGCACTTTGTTTACTTGTCCTGGGACTTTCCACAGTCACTACCTTTAGAATAAACTCAGGACTCAACTGAAGATCATCTGAATATCCAGATCAATCAATGAGTTGACACTAAACTCTGACTCCTCATGGAACAGCAGTGAAAATGCTGCTCCAAACAAAGAGCTATACTGCAGACTGCAAAGTGCAGCTAACAAAGTCTGCAGCTGAAACCCAGTTTAGACTGAGTGTTGACATTCAGACAACCTGAGAGAGGAGGAGGTGACGCTGCTTCACCTTCTCCCTGATGTTGGTGCAGTTGTTGAACGTTCTTTGACACAAATGAATTTCATCAAGCACTTCTGCTTGTTGTTCTGTCTAGTCCACGTTCTTCACAGGCTCATTTAGACTAGAATTAGGATCATTAGAAATGGGACTTACACAGCCAAGAGACTTCTAGATGTTCTTTTCTCTTCAACAAGGCAGTTTTTGCTAAAAGTCACTAATATTCTGCGGCCACTTATATGACTTCTAACAAGAACCTGAAAGTAATTATCTACAGTGTTCACCTTCTCAGCACTGACACTGAACCTGTATTCAATGCATATACAAAGCATGTCCCACACTAAAGGAAATGATCCTGCAGCAGCGTTAACCCATTGGATATGTGAATAAAACAGCCATAGGGCTGATCTTCTCCCTGGAATCATCATATGCACATACGAGGCTGAGTTATGTTCATGTCTGGACCAACAGAGTCGACTGTTTTTACACCTGCTGTTTGTTAGGAGCAGAAACTAAACAACCATCAGATAAAAACCAAGTGTTTCTGCTTTGGATGTCCATTTAGGATGCACAAGCTGTTGGAAGTGCATCAAGACAAACTCTAACTTAACCTCATCCCTTTATTCCAGGCTGGTAAACCCAATTCTTTGTCCTACCAATGACAGCCTCACTACACTGTGTGCTTCAATGAGAAAGTCCATCTCTGTGAAACACCAACACACTATTGACTTTTTCTCACTTATTTCACCTAGAAAGAAAATCTAGAGCACAGACAGACTAAAGCTCTCACACACAGAGTTTGGACACATTCACTTGGTCCAACTAGGGACTACTTCAGATTTTAACAACAGTGGGACCCAGTTTTAACCAAGACCATGTCCTTCTCCCTCAGACCCACAGTGTGACCTGCTGATTTCCAGGGCCAGTTGTGTAGAAGAAGAACAGAAGGTGGTTTTTTCAGACCTTCTCCACTTAGGGTCGGTGTTGGTCGGGAGAAATCCAGCTTCTGTGGTTTAGCTGGTGAAGGACTGGACACGACTGCAGAAGTAGATGTGTTTTTCCTTTAGGTGTTTTAACAAATTGGATGTGGAGTTTTTAGCTGTTGATGAGGTTTTGTGTGTCCGTGTCTGAGGGAGATTGAGGGAGAACCAGACTAGTCCATCCAGTCTGAGTGGCCTATGAAGATGGGACCCCTCTGAATACTGACCAATCATCAGTGACACTCTGTCATATTCTGGTCTTTGCTCCCCTCTAGTGGTTCCTGTCAGCTGTGAGAAATACAAGGTGACACCTCAGCACCACAGTACTACAGCAGAGGACAGGACAGGACTGATCCAGTGAGGGGGGTCAGGACAGGACTGATCCAGTGAGAGGGGTCAGGACAGGACTGAGCCAGTGAGGAGGGTCAGGTCAGGACTGATCCAGTGAGGGGGGGTCAGGTCAGGACTGATCCAGTGAGGAGGGTCAGGTCAGGACTGATCCAGTGAGGGGGGGGTCAGGTCAGGACTGATCCAGTGAGGAAGGGTCAGGTCAGGACTGAGAAGTTATCTCAGCCTGAAACAGTTGTCTCATTCTTTTGTTCCGACCGGAAGAAGGAGATAAAAACCAATCTTGCCAATCACAGTATCAAAGGGATGAATCATTGACAAAGAAAACAGGATCTAACAGCCTTTGAGAAGAGCGATGGCCCCACTGGGAATGGTATCCATTACAATGGAGAACTCACATGGAGTGACAGGAATATTATATTTCTACAAAAACTCAGAATAAGAATAGAAATAACCATCAGAGTTTAGTCACTGAGAAACAAGAATAATATCATTATTGATCCAATTTGGAAAAGACAAGGATTTCCTTTTCTAAAGAATATCACCATTATTCCAAATCCAATAACTGTGAGGACTAAAGTTCTGTTTATAAATCAGATGCCAGGCCAAAAGGGCTTGTTAGTGAACACTGGATCATTTAAGGGGCAACTTAGCAATATTGGAATGACATAACAACAAAAAAGGAAGAGCTCCAACCTTAAAAACTGAATCCAGCACATTCATATTTCTTTAGAACAAGGGATTTCTTGACATAATGTCTCTCATGTTTCCACAGAAAGTCCAATAACATTCTATCAATGTGTTATGGTCTGATAACAGCTGCTATCCCTCCACCATATTAGCTCTTCAGGTCTACATATATATATAAACCCAAAGCCAACTGATTATCGGCACCGTCCACAGACCTTTCATTCACATTCTTATTCATCCTGCACCGTGGTGTTTCCTTTGTTCTTATGTTCTCCTACAGGTTAGTGGCCTCCTATAGGTTAGAGGTTCTTTATAGGACAGGTTAGGACCCTTTCACCTGTCTCCAGTCCTCAGCAACATGCAGATTCAAATGGTTCTGCTCACCTTTTGTTTGGTGATCATCGGTCGCTGTGAGCGGCAGGCAGGTGGTCCAGATCCCGAGGTCCCATCAGCCCGTCCTGTCAGCGACGCCAATAATGTGGTGGAACGTTCTCCGGCCAGGGTGAAGCCGTCGAAGCCCCACAGACACTGTTCTTCTCTTTTCTTCTCTGCCAATGTGTGAAATCAAAGTCTCCAGTCGACAAAGTCTGAACCACATGTTTATTATAGCAACAGAGTCCTAATAAACCTGAGTCGTAATAATAAAAATAGAAATATAGGCTATGTACATAATGAATATAAAAGACTGATCATATAAGATTCAATGAATGCTTATGGAATGGATATGGTTACATATTGGATCATGTCCCACAGTTTCCATGACTGAGCAGGGCTGGTCTCTGTTTTGTTCCAGGCCTGGGGCTGCAACACAACATGCCAGTTTTCCTGGTTCAGCAGTGGGACGAGGAGAATGGACAGCACATCCAAACAGAGTCAGTAGAAATGAGGTGAGCAGACTCAGACTGGACCAATGAGCAGGAGCCGTGGCTTCCCAACACCTTTCTGAACAAAACAAACCATAACCAGGGCTGGAACTAGAAAAACTGGTTTCCCAAAAAGTGGCAGCAAGCAGCCACTGCACTGTCACTGCAAAGAGTGAGGCCACTGTCACATCTGGATGTGGACACTCAAATGTAAGGAAACAAAAAGTGTTTTAAAAAGGCAAAAAAGACAAAATCAAGACATTTCCATATTTGGATCAACAGCACCTTGATAAGAGTTTGAGGTGAAGTCATAAACTGTCTCCATTCAGGACCCCAGATCCCATCATGATATTACAGTCAGACATTTCACTGAGCCACATCTCTACTTCACATCAGGTCTAAGGTTCTGGAAAGGTGTGGGTCCAATTGACAGAGACCATCAATCAGGACTGAACTGGCTTCTGTTCCTTTTCTTCTCACCATGTCAATCACAGCTCGAGCCCTGTCAGCTCTGGTCTCTGCTCTGGCGGACTCCATTTCTCCCTGATTTATTACATCCTGCTGCAAAAGACTGTCCAGCAGCTGGTTCAGAACTGGTTCTGACACATTTTGAACAAACTGGGTCCGAACTGATAATAACAAGGTCTTTGCTGACGGACTCTGAGGCCTCTGTAGATTTTCATTTCTAGGAGCAGCATCTGAGGAACAAGCAGGATAAGGACTTTTATCAACTTATGTCTCACTCACACATTTCTACCATGGTACACTGGGGGGCAGGTCTGGTCAGTTAGAATGAAGAAAACATACGTGTCCTGTTCTGGAGACCTGTGGGGTCAAATCAACAACATAGTGGCAGGAGGTCAGACCTGCTACTTTCTGCTACTAATGGGGTTTTAAAGACAGCTAAAGGGAACAAGAAGAGCTGGAGATGATGAGTTTCATGCTGATAAAAATTCCTGACATGTCATGTCCCCTACTGGAATCAAAAAGTGAAATCAGCTTTCAACAAGACAAAATATGTTGTTTGGGAATCACTTTGGGTTCACTGTTCTTAGTTCTTTTTAATTTTGCTGACCTGATGAGACAGTAGAAATCAGCACACGTCATGTTAACAGCCAACTATGCAGCTTCTTTACTACTTCCTGTTTGAACTGACGCTGTTGGACGGGAATATCCAGCTGTGTTTGCATCAACTCCACAACAACTCAAATAAGTTACATTCTGCTGGTAGCAAAGTGCAGTAAAATCAGTAAATTAATAGTTTTTTGTTACTTGGTTGTGAAAAATCACAGTACCTTTGGTTTTAGGAGCATCAGTATCATGTGAATAATGCAATCACATAAATAAACAGAAGGAGCTTCATAAATTCTGGTCAATATTTACCAGATGTGTTGTTTACAGTGATGTTTACATCACCGCTCACATGAACACCAGTAATCTGAGGTGCCATGCTGACACTTCCATCCTGGGCAGTGACTGTGATGTTTGGTGCTTCCCTCTGACCTGCAGCTGAAAAAAAATAAAGCTTGGTAAAATGTGACACAAGACACTGACAACCCAATTTTCTAAAACATTGGAAAAAGTCTTTATAAAACAGCTGGATGAGTTTATGGAAAATATAAAAAACAACTATTCAGTTGGTATTTTTATTGAGCTAAAGTTGATAAATCTATCATAAATAGATCTACAATTGATCTAAAGCTGTGATGACCAAAGTGACTTTGCTATGAGGTCACCATCAGCTGGAGTGATGCTGCAGGTGGACGAAGACTTTACCAGTCAGGCCAACACTGAGATTCCAGACTTCAGACTGAAGTCAATGGAAGTCCATCACAGGGCCACATAGAGACAAACAACCTCACACACTCACTCCTATGGGCAATTTAGAGTCACCAATCAACCTGACATACATGTTTTTGGACTGTGGGAGGAAACCAGAGGACCTGGAGAAAACCCACACAAGCACAGGGAGAACATTTTTGCTGCGTTGTTTAATACCGTCAGACCTAAGAATGTGTAGTATTCAATTTAATGTTTAACAAACATCCTTGAGTATTTCCATTTCAAATACTTCATACTTTGATTTCACTACATTTTAGATGAAATATTTTTACTTCACTCAGTTTATTTGAAAGTATAATGAATAATTAAAACTCAAAACCTCAAATCAAACACAGCCTGTAGTACTTTGGGCGCAGGTGTTTTCCTGAGCCAAAAACACAATTTAGAAAGATTTACAATGAAATGAGCAAAAACACTTTATAAAATCAGACTTTAAAAATTAGATGAAGACAATGTTTCAATGTTACTCACAGGATTTGTCTTTGGAAGATTGAGTCACTGTTTTCCAATCGAAGCCAAACCTGTTGGAACAAACCTCAGTTAGAAGGTGAGTAAATAAATAATCAGATTCTCTTTTCCTCCTTTTTATTTCCTCCTTCTCTCAGCAGGCGTCCACATACAAGGAGTCATCAAACCCTCAACTAGCTCCAGACAATACACTGCACCACCACACATCATGGATCTGCAACGTGTGTGTTCTGTCCAGTCCCTGCTGACAATCCCATCAGATTTCTCCTCAGTTCATCACAGGCTGTAGTTTGGATTCATTCCTTCACATTATGGATTAAACTGTTCACTGCTAGAATTAGATCAGACTGAACTGAAATGATCACAAACCTTAAATTGACCTGATTTGCTGATTCAGAGCCCACATGACCTCTGACAGAACCTATGACTCAGCCCACTGCTCTGGTCTTCACTCTGACTTTAAGGTGAACCAGGATTTGGTTCAGACTGGGATCCTGTTTGAAGACTGACTGGTGTTTTTCCACTTTGTTGATTGGCTACTGATAAATTCTCATGTGAGACATTAAACTGATCCTGCTTCAGTGCAAGTTAGCTATAGATGACTATATTGATCAACCCAGTTTCCATGGTGACTGACCAGGCCAAAGTGAACCAGTGTTTGTTGGATTGAAATGCAGGAATTAAGCTCAAGCTCAGCTGCCTGACATTGATCTGGATAAAAGACTGTTTTTGTGTTCCTGACTCACTGACTTCATCAGCAACAGTCGTCTTCACATCAACTCAAACACATGATCACAACAAGCTTCTGGCTGATCTGATTGGCTGAATGTTGTCTCTCTCTCTGTCTTTCTGTCCAATCCTGAAGCCTGTCCCTGTTCTCCTCTCACAGCTTCACTGAGAAGGTTGGAGCTTTACAGGAAATCCTGGATCTTTGCTTTGATACTGACTGGGTTTAGTCCAGTCCTGCTGAAAGCACCATGGACTGACTCCAGCCCTCTACTGACCTCAGAGTCTGCAGGCTACAATCTGGATTCTCCACAAGATCACACAGCTGCTGCACATCTGGATCCTGCAGGTTGTTGTCTCTCAGGTCCAGTTCTCTCAGATGGGAGGGGTTGGACTTCAGAGCTGAGACCAGATAACCACAGCTGGTCTCTGACAGACTGCAGCGAATCAACCTGTATAAAGAATCAAAGATGTAACGTTAGAAACCAAAGTTCCTCTTGAAAATGTTGAATGTTTCAAATGTGTTCAGAGCTGAAGAAGGTTTAGAAAGTAGAAGTTTAGAAAGTGGAAACTCCAAACAGCTGAAGCCAACAGGATGCAGGTTCAAAGCAGTCCCATCCAAAAAGGGTCAAAGAGCTGTCATTAATATGAATGTCAACATGCTGCTGCTTCAATAAAGACGGAGTGACTTCAGCTCTGAAACTCTGCCAGCTCCACCTGTGGCTCCATCTATACAAACTCATGTTGTGCAGCCACATTTCTCTGAGAGGGAAAACAGCCTTTCCCATGAAGATCCTCAGTGTGGATCAGTCTAATATCAGCCTCATGTCTGCAGTTTAGTGTCAGCACAACTTTCACATCACATTCATCTCAGCACACAACCTAAACATGGGGTCTGACCTCAGAGTCTCCAGTCTGCAGTCTGGACTCTGCAGTCCACCACACAGCTGCTGCACTCCTGGATCCTGCAGGTCGTTCTGACTCAGATCCAGTTCTGTCAGATGGGAGGGGTTGGACTTCAGAGCTGAGGCCACGACTTCACAGTGAGTCTCTGAGAGTCGACAGTCAGAAAGTCTGTGAGGACACATATATTAGAAAAGCTGTTATTGTGACAGAGACAATATATTGAGTTGAATCACTTGATGTCAAACAGGGACATGTCCTGTTGTGTCTTCACATCAGTGGTTCAGCTGATCTTCTCTCAGTGGGTTGGACATGAAATAAGAATTCTTCTCACTCTCTGTCACACTGCACACGCTTCATCTTTGTTCTGCTTTCATCTTGGACAGGAAGCAGAGAAAACTGAGTTCCTTTGGAACTTCCACAACAGGCCTGTCCCTGTTTATTCCAATGTTGGACATTTGTTCACATGTGGCAGAAAAACATCAGTGTGTGAAGAGAAACAGAAGAAAAATGTGTCCCATGGAAAAACCATTGGAAAGAAAAAGAAGAACTGTGTTCATTCACTGGACAGAGAGAAAAAAATTTAAGTATATTTACTGATATTTTCCAAAAGTCTGTTCATGGTTTGTGTTTTTACTTCAAATTGTGTCATTCTCTTCCAAATATAATTACTATGCCTCCATTTAACTTGAGCTCTATTTCAGTAGACTTATTTAAAGTACACAATGTATGTGTTCCTGGCTGTGAGAAAGTGGACTCTTGGAAGTGGTCTAATTCCTGTGGACAAAGTTTCACTTCAAATACTCTTTCATACTACATGTTTACTTCATGTGTTTTGGATGTTTGGACAGAATTCTTCGGAGAACTATGCAGAATCCTGAAGATCACTAAAATCCATTTAGTCCATAGTGGTGCAGCCAAATAATACTTTGACCTCACTAATAGAAAACACAAACTATTGTTCCTGTTTATTGTTATTGTTGTTACCTTGAATGACTTGTTTTGTTCCAAAGCCCTTAAATGGCTGGATTTAATAGTGTTAGAGTTTCAATCAATATTGTTGGACTGACGGGTTTTGGACTTTGTGTAGGAGTTCAGATTATTTCAATCCTTTTAGAACGTCTTCAAAGTGCACTGGGCTTTTCAAAGTAAGAGCATTTGAGAACATGCTAACAGGAAGTAGTGCTTTTAGTCCAACATCATTGGATTGGAATCGAAGTAAAGTATCTACATTTCAGACTCAGTGTTTGGAGAATCCATTCAGAGGGCATTGTTGGTGTATTTATTAAACACACAATGATGCTTATAGTGGACTTATATTTACTAGGAATATCAATCCAATATCATTGTGTCTTGTACTCAATATACTTTTAGAAAATATACAAAAACTGATTTTTTTCACTTGGGCACATCTCGACTTACTCAGCCTTCTGCAGTTTCCTCACAGCTGGAATCAGTCTCAGTCGTCCCTGGTCTGATGTGTTGTACTTCTTCAGGTCCAACTCATCCAGAACCTCCTCTGACATCTGCAGCATATAGGCCAGAGCTGAGCACTGGATCTCAGAGAGACTCTTCCCTGATCTGTTCCCTGACTTCAGGAACTCTTGGATCTCCTGATGGACTGAGTGGTCGTTCAGCTCCATCAGACAGTGGAAGATGTTGATGCTTCTGTCAGGAGAGATATCATCTCTGTTCATCTCTTCAGGTTGTTGATGGCTCTCTGGATGGTTTCTGGACTGGTCTCTGTCTGACCCAGCAGACCTCCTAAGACTCTCTGGTTGGACGCCAGACAGAGACCATGAAGGAAGCGGACAAACAGGTGCAGCTGGCCACTTTTACTTGAAGGGATTTTGCCATCAATATTTTGAGGAAGTCATCCAATGTTTTATGTTTTTCCAGGGACATGGCTGTAACATGAAGGTATCCATCTTTATATTCCATGTGGGAGTACATCTTTCCGCCCAGGAACTTCTCTAGCACCTGTGTCTTCCTGTCAAAGTAACAGTGGACCATGTAGACTGCAGCCAGAAACTCCTGAACACTCAGATGAACAAAGCAGTAGACTGATTTCTGGAAGATCACACACTCTCTTTTGAAGATCTCTGTACAGACCTCCTGAGTACACCAAGGCCTCTGGACAATCCAGACCACACGCTCCAGGTCTCTTGGTAGGAATATGATGTTTCCTTCCTCCAGATGTCAAACGCCAGCCTCCCAGCTCAGAAGAACTTCCCATCAGTTTCCGTCAGCTGCAGTGGACTCGTCTCATGTCCCTCACGGTACTTGTGCTTCTTCCTGTTTGTCTGAACCAGCAGGAAGTGTGAGTACAGTCAGTCAGGTTCTTGGGCAGCTCTCCTCTCTGCTCTGTGGGCAACATGTGCTCCAGAACTGTAGCAGTGATCCAGCAGAAGACTGGGATTTGACACATGATGTGGAGGCTCCTGGATGCCTGATGTGGAGATGATTCTGCTGGACAGCTCTTCATCCCTGGACCTCCTCCTGAAGTACTCGTCCTTCTGGGTGTCAGTGAAGCCTCGGACTTCTGTCAGCCTGTCCACACACGTAGGAGGGATCCGATTGGCCGCCGCAGGTCGGGAAGTTATCCAGACCAGAGCCGAGGGAAGCAGATTCCCCTGGATGAGGTTTGTCAGCAGCTCGTTGACCGAGGCCTCCTGTGTGACATCAGACACCACCTTCTGTTGTTGAAATCCAGTGACAGTCTGCTTTCATCCAGGCCGTCAAAGATGAACAGAACTTACTGACAGCCAGCTGCTCTGCTGTGACCTTCTGTAATGTTGGATGGAAAACATGGAGCAGCCTGAGAGACTGATGTGCTCATCTCTGATCAGGTTCAGCTCCCTGAACGAAAGCAGGACCAGCAGACTGACATCTTGGTTTTCTAAGCCCTCTGCCCAGTCCAGACTGAACTTCTGCACTGAGAGGTTTTGCCAACACCAGCGACGCCGTTGTCAGAACCAGTCTGATGGGTCTCTGCTGGTCAGGGGAGGCTTTAAAGATCTCGTGGCACTTGATTGGAGTGTCATGGAGGGTCTCCATCTTGGAAGTGGTCTCCAGCTGCCTGACCTCATGTTGGGTATTAACCTCTTCACTCAGTCCCTCTGTGATGTAGAGCTCAGCATAGATCCTGTTGAGGAGGGTTCCACTTCCTGTTGGATCAGGTCCTTCAGTCACACGTTCACATCTCGTCCTCAGACTGGTTCTTATGCTGATCTAAAATCTCCTGCAGACCAGAGTCCACTGGAAGACAAGAAAAAGGGTCCAATCAAATAGATATTTGTGTGACACAGAATCTCGACTGTGAAGGACCAACTCAAATGTAGAACAATCGGTGGGTCTTACTGGTTCTGAGTCTTTTTCCACACTGGGGACAGGGACAGTCTCCTGCTGAACCAGACCGGTCCCTGTATGAGGTGATGCACTGTCTGCAGAACCAGTGTCCACAGCTGATAGAGACTGGATCCTTCAGGACGTCCTGACACAAAGAACAGCTGGACAGCCGCTGCTCCTCAGAGACCTGAGTCCTGGTCCTGTCCCTGTGGACATGAAGCAAACTGGGATTAGTGAGGTGGAGACATGTTGAGTGTGGAAACTTTCTTATTGTTTGACTGGACAGAAGCTGGAAACTCCCAGCTGTCTCCAGCTGGCTTTAAATCAGTTTTCCTCCACAGCTGAACTGACTGATCATGAAGTTGGAATCTGATCAAACATTCAACACTGAGTTTGTCACTTTGCAAAGGTTTGCAGCTCAACATCAAGATGATCCAGTGAGATGTTCATGAGGGAAAGAAAGAAGAGAGAAGAAGAGAAATGTGGTGAGAAACAGAAAAAGTGATAAGACAGAAACATTTCCATGTGACAGCAGAAATAAAGTCATCAAACAATGAGACTCCTCAGTCTGAACAAAGGAGATGGAATCATTTTACTAACTCAATGAAAAAGAACCAACTTCCTTTTCCAAAGTGCATCAATGAACACCACGTCTGGAAGTGGATCAATCCCTTCAAAGCTGCACAATAACAGCAGGAAACTGAAGGAGAACTGCATGTTGGAGTTTTTGGAAGGGTTTCAACCACTGCATTCCTGATGCAACAGCAGCACCAGGGGACTGCAAACATAACGCTGGGAACGGACTAGGATGTTTTCAGTCACTACCACTGTAGACACAGGCTGAGCTCTATTTAGAACAGCCAGAGGCCTGAGCTGCTCCACATGTGGAAAGATGTGTTTCTCTTTCCTGAACTGCTTTAGTTTGACTTAGTCTTATTATTATGTGTGTGTGTGTGTTGTCAATCGACTGAAGCATTAAAGTGACAAACTGCATCTACAGCTTTAATGTCTGTGGAGATTCTCAGTCAGGTGAAGTTTTCTACAGGTTGAGTCATGACAACTGGACTTCTAGTTTTTAGGTTGAAATGTTTCACTAATCCAAGTGGCTTCATCAGTCTAAGAGAAAGCTGGTATGGAAACTCCAATATATCTTTCAGGTTGGTTTCAGTCCACCCCTAGTCCCATTAGGCTCATTAGGTGAGACTATGTAAATCAGGTGAATTTATTAGACCCACACTTATGAGTTGTGCGGCTACCTAAGTGGACTTTCAACAAGGCAGGGATAAGGACCCCATCAAATGTCTTCCAGGGAGGACACACACTGCAGTTGGTGAATCAGAGGGGTCACATGAGTCCACCATTAGATCCTAACGACCCTCACCTGAGCTCACTCCTTTTGTCACCAACGAACCTAGTCAGACCAGGTGTAAAGTGAAACCAACTCAGGAGTGTGGGTCTAATGACGCACCTGATTTACATAGCACCTTAGTGAGCCCATTGGACTAGAGGTGGAGTGAAACCAACCTGGGAGATAAATTGCAGGTTCCAGTCCAGTTTTTCTTAGACTGATGAACCACTTGGATGAGTCGTGAAATGTTTCAACCTAAAAACTAGAAGTCCAGTTGTCATGAATCAACCTCTCGAGTCCTGCTCTAATTCAGTAGCGTGTATGTGCCATGTTGATCCAGTCCAGGACAGCAGCAAAGAGAGTTTTAGTTTTGTATTGACATAGACTGTTGTATTGTCATGTACAGATGACAACTGTCTCTAGTTTTCTTTAATGCTGGAAGAAATATGTGCCGTTCTTTAACATTTCTGCTGCCTTATCCAGGCATATTCAACAGCTTTCTGTCGTGTAACCTGTGCTCTGAAACCAAAACAGGCCCAGAGGACTGATGCAGCCTACTCTTTGGCTCTGACACTAGTCTTAGTGTTGTAGCCGCAGCACTAAAGTCAAACTTATTGGTTGATTGTTCTGGTTCCACTCACTGATTTACTCTGCAGGATCCACATGAAGCCTGAGGATCAGGGCAGAGTATGTGGGTCCTGGGGACACTGGACTGTTTCCAGTCTGTAGTTTAAAATCATGTTTTAATCTGAGTTTAAATCACAGCTTTGTCATTTGAAAACTGTGTTTGGCTAAATCAGGATTTTGACTGAAAAATAATTGCAGTTTTCTTCCCAGGCAAACAGGTCAGGGGGGGCAGGTGGAGGTGCACCTAAATTCTGCAGTCAACGTGGCCCTGCATTACATCATCTGCTCAGGGATCTTGTTTGTGGACTTCAGCTCGGCATTTAGCATCATCGTCCCAGACATCCTCTGGTCCAAACTCACCTAACAGCTGACCTGGGCTATGAAGTGGCCTGGTAAGGTCTTAGGCCACCTGACAGCCTTAACAAGTACTTTGGGGGGGCGGGTCAGCTGCCATGACCTCCCAGAGCTCCAAACAGGTGGTCACACTGCAGTTGACTCTGACAGAAGACTACAGGCAGACTATAGGAGGACTCTGGACTGGGGTTCTACACTCACTACTTTAGAAACCTGTTGAACACTCTGTGTTCACAAAGACAGGAATCTGCAAACCCAGAGTTTTGGGAATCTGGTCCCTGGTACCTACCTGGTGCCTTCAAATGTGCCTAAGAACTGACGCATCTTCAGCTCAGTTCACAGGAGAAACAGGCTCTTACTTGGTGTATGGGGGTCCAGGTTCAGGACTGAAGACTGGAGAATCTCCTGTGGAGCAGTCACTTTTCACAGACTGACAGATGGTTCCTGGAGAACCTGGTCTCTGTCTGGGATACCGACATCTGCAAAGACAAACATGGTTTTATTGATATCCCATCAGTCACTGATCAGTTCTCTGTCTCTGGAGCTCTGAGTCCACAAAGTGCTGATCCTGCTCCACAACCAGGAAGTTTCAAAGTTTCTAAAGGACTGAGCTTTTCTCTGGGTCTGACAGCTGTCAGAGATGCTGAGAGGAAGACGGGACAGGACTCAGGATGGAGCTGAAGTCAGAACCACCCAGTGGGATAAGCAGGATGCTGACAATCGGCTGGTAACCATAGCAACAGCAGACAGAGGAGATCTAATGAATTTTACTTTTAACACCTCATCTGGCCTATTGAGCGACTACAGTCAGGGATTGTTCATTTTTCAACATGTCTGGAAAAGAAAACACATTGTGCCCAAACTGCAGGATACATCTTGAGGAAATCAGTGTGTTACAAATGAAGACTCTTGGTCTGGAATCTGAAAAAGGACTTCAGGACACGCTCCTGTTCAGACCCAGTGGTCAGTAATAAATGTTATGTTGACCAAAAGTGGGAACTGATCAGAATAAAGTCACCTGGAATAAACTTGGTGCCACAGTGTCACAGAATTAGAAAGAAGAATGGTGGCACCCCAGGAGCATATGTAGGATCATCAAACATACAGCTCAGAAACAGGGTTCAACCACTGTCATATCTAAATTCTAATGAGCAACAAATGTCTGCTGTGACTGAGAAACAAGCACAAAAAGTCATAATTTAATGAAAAATGGAGCCATGGAGCCAGTCAGAGAGACAGAGACAAAGAATCTGGGACAGATGTGAAGAACAGAGATATCCTGCTGCTGTCAGTGACATAAACAGCAGAATTATTACATGCAGCTACCCAAGTGCCATGGTCACTGATACAGCAGCTCTCCTCCCACAGGTCATCTCAAAACACCAAGGAGTCAAACAGCTGATCCTGCATGTGAGTGGAGTGGAGACCAGAAAGGGAGTTTTAAAACAGGACTTTTCTAAATTATTAGAGAAACTTGACAAACTGAAAATCCAGTCATTTGTCAGTGGACCTCTCCCAAACATCTTCCTTTAGGCAATGTCATTAGGAAGCTGTATCTATCTATGAAACCTGATAACACAAACCAGGGAACCAGACTTCAAGCGTGTCTAATTGACATAAAGGCCTGGATGACCAGTAACTTTTAAATTCAGAGAAAACAGAGGTTATTGTATTTGGGCCTAAAAACCTCAGAAATAACTTTTCTAAAATTATAGCTACTTTAGATGGCATAGCCCTGGCCTCCAGCACTACTGTAAAAAACCTTGGAGTTATTTTTGACCAGGACATGTCCTTTAACTCACACAAAACAAATCTCTAGAACTGCCTTTCTTTCACTTGCGCAACATTGCCAAAATTAGGAACATCCTGTCTCAAAATGATGCAGAAAAACTAGTCCATGCATTTATTACCTCAAGGCTAGATTACTGTAACTCATTACTATCTGGATGTCCCACTATCTCCATAAAAAGCCTCCAGTTAATCCAGAATGCTGCAGCCAGAGTCCTGACAGGAACTAGCAAGAGTTCCTGTCAGCTGAATAGGAGTATTTCTCCTATTTTAGCTTCTCTTCATTGGCTCCCTGTAAAATCCATAATAGATTTTAAATTCCTTCTTTTCACATACAAATCCCTTCATGATCAAGCTCCTTCATCTGGCTAAATCTACGAACAGTTTGTGTGTACACAGACCGAGGTGTAAACACAACACCTGATTTGGCATGGTGTCTTTGTAGCGTTGGACGGCTAACAGGTGTCAGACCAGACAGATGTTTTGGATATACAGTGCATCTGAAAAGAGAAGGGCCTTAGTCAGGGAGGTGACCAAGAACCCGATGGTCACTCTGAAAGAGCTCACTTCAGATGACAATGTCATCTCTGTGGAGAGTGGAGGACCTTCCAGAAGAACAACCATCTCTGCAGCAGTTTACCAACCAGGCCTGTGTGGTAGAGTGGCCTGACAGAAGCCACTCCTCAGTAAAAGTCGCATGACAGTCCACCTGGAGTTTGCCAAAAGGTGCCTGAAGGACTCTCAGACTTTTTTATTTTTAATAAATTTGCAAAGATTTTAAACAAACTTGTTTATCCTCTCCAAAGTTCAGCTTCACAATATATCACATAGAAAGTGTGTATTTATTGAATGTCATTCAAATGTGTTTATCTGTGTGTATGAGGAGCCCAGAGTCCATGAGCTGCTCCTGGAAACTGTCTAATAATGAGGGCTGGATTAACCAGGGGTCTGAGAGCTCAGGGGCCCTTGGGCCTGTGTCTCTGTATGAGGGGGCTCGTGTTGTGTCTCCATCTAGTGGCTGAAAGCAGCAACAACACTCAGTCAAGCTGAAACTCGGACCTCCCACTTGTAGCAAACCAACGGCAGAAGAATCACATTCCTGAGAGAGGCAGGAGTGATATCCTTATGGCTTATGAACTGGTCTTCATATCCTGTCCCTCTATTCCTGCTTTGGTTGATAAACAGGTTTAGAGACAGTGGCACTGAGAAAAAGAGAAAAAGCTGAAGATGTTGAGGTTCTCTTTGGGAGTGACGAGGATGGATAGGATCAGGAATGAGGACATCAGAGGGACAGCTCATGTTAGATGTTTTGGAGAAAAAGCCAGGGAAGCCAGATTGAGATGGTTTGGACATGTTCAGAGGAGGGACAGTGAATACATTGGTAAAAGGATGCTGATGTTAGAGCTGCCAGGAAGGAGGCCTAGAGGAAGACCAAAGAGGAGGTTCTTGGATGTAGTGAAGGAGGACATGAGGATAGTTGGTGTGGGTGAGGAGGATACAGAGGATAGGGTTAAATGGAGGCAGATGATTCGCTGTGGTGACCCCTGAAGGGAGCAGCCCAAAGGAGGAGAAGATTTGTTCTGCCAAGTATTTCTAAGGTATTTGAAAAAAATGTTTATCACAGGCTCAGTGATTATTTAGATAGATTCAGTGTCCTTGATCCATTACAATATGGCTGCAGAAAGAAATGAACAACCTGTCTGAAAATTCTTGGGATCAGGATTTTCCTTGACTTGTCAACAGCATTTGATACTATTGATTTTGAGATTCTTTTAGTGAAGCTGCATCATTTTGGTGTCAGGGGCATCACGTTAGGCTGGTTCAGAAGCTATGTTCATGGGAGGGAGCGATATGTACATGTGAATAGTGTAAACTCCTAAAAGAAGACCATCAGGTATGGGGCCCAACAGGGATCAATATTAGGGCCACTTCTCTTCATCATATATATCAATGATTTTGTTAATTCCTCAAGTATGTTACATAAAATTAATTTTGTTGATGATACAACCTTATTTCTGTCACAAAACAATCAAATTTATCTTCAAAATAATATAAATGAGGAACTGTAAAAGGTGAACACGTTAAAATACAACAGAATATTTTTAAATATAAATAAAACTAATTTTATCGTATTCTGTCCAAACATTAAAATAATGCTGACCAGGTCTGCATTAAGATAAATGGCAGGACTATTGAGAGGGTCAAACAGACTAAGGAGTCCATACTGATGAACATTTACATTTTAAGCAGCACATTAGCAACAAGCTAAGAAACTATCACATCATGTTGGCTTGATTTTCAAGCTGAGACACTTTCTTCTGAAGCTGTTTTAACTCTGTATAAGTCATTTGAGCCCCACTTAAACTACTGTAGTGTTATAAGGTCTAATACATATCCAAGTTATCTTGAAAAATTACATTCTTAAATGTTATATCATGGACAAAGATAAATGCCCCAGATTGTGTGATCTTATCACTTCTCCTTCACATGGACAAAGTCCTAGAAATAAACACATCTTAAGGGGAAAGAAACACAAAGTCCAATGTCCAAGTCTGAGTGTGACCTGTAGAGGCCACAGATCTGGAACAAGCTTGAAAACAACATTAAAGCATCTTCATCTCTGTCCAGCTGTAAAAAGAGCTTAAAGGGAAAGTTGCTTCAAACATACACTGATTCCTAAACCTGTTGATCTGAAAACTAAGTCAAGTGGCATCACTTGTTGTTCTTATTTTCATTATAATGTCATGGTTTATTTTTCAGGTACCAGTGTCTATATGTCTGGATGTTATTTGTCATTTATGATGTTTGGGTGTTTGAGGAATTTTAGGAATATTACACAATATTTTAGGTTAAAATTAGGTTAATGCTGTCTGGGCCCCTATTTACAAGCTCTGGCTTCTGGGGACGATGGACAACATGATTGTATTTATCAGTTTTAATGTATTTGTGAAATAAATGAAATAAAGAAATAATGCTGGGTTTAGTCCAGTCCTGCTGAAAACACCATGGACTGACTCCAGCCCTCTACTGACCTCAGAGTCTGCAGGCTACAGTCTGGACTCTGGATAAGATCACACAGCTGCTGCACATCGGGATCCTTCAGGTCGTTTTCTCTCAGGTCCAGGTGTCTCAGATGGGAGGGGTTGGACTTCAGAGCTGAGACCAGATAACCACAGCTGGTCTCTGACAAACTGCAGCTCCTCAAACTGAACAAAGAAGCAAAGATGTGACGTTAGAAACCAAAGTTCCTCTTGAAAGTGTTGAATGTTTCAGAATGTGTTCAGAGCTGAAGAAGGTTTAGAAAGTAGAAGTTTAGAAAGTGGAAACTCCAAACAGCTGAAGCCAACAGGATGCAGGTTCAAAGCAGTCCCATCCAAAAAGGGACAAAGAGCTGTCATTAATATGAATGCCAACATGCTGCTGCTTCAATAAAGACGGAGTGACTTCAGCTCTGAAACTCTGCCAGCTCCACCTGTGGCTCCATCTATACAAACTCATGTTGTGCAGCCACATTTCTCTGAGAGGGAAAACAGCCTTTCCCATGAAGATCCTCAGTGTGGATCAGTCTAATATCAGCCTCATGTCTGCAGTTTAGTGTCAGCACAACTTTCACATCACATTCATCTCAGCACACAACCTAAACATGGGGTCTGACCTCAGAGTCTCCAGTCTGCAGTCTGGACTCTGCAGTCCACCACACAGCTGCTGCACTCCTGGATCCTGCAGGTTGTTCTGACTCAGATCCAGTTTTGTCAGATGGGAGGGGTTGGACTTCAGAGCTGAGACCAGATAACCACAGCTGGTCTCTGACAACCTGCAGCCCTCCAACCTGAATAAAGAAGCAAAGAAGGAGATCCAATGTGACACTGATGTTGATGACAATGAGGATGGTGATGATGATGATGACAATTCTTCTTCTTTTCATTAGAATAATGAGATGAGATCAACTTGATTAATCCCTGAAGGGAAATGTAGAATGATAATAATGAGAAGAATAATATGAGAACAGTCAGAAAAAATAGTAATAATAGTCTGACTACATCATGATATTATTGTCAGCACATGGGAAGAGAAGCTGCTTTCCAGCCAACAGCAGAATCAATCTAGTTGATGGCTCATACTGTCACTGTGCAGCTTTAAAGTTTCCTGCTTAAAGTTTGTTGACCCAGTTCCAAAGTGCAGCAAAACAATGCATTGAATTGTTCCTCCTTATTCTATCTGAGCCAAGGAAGCTCCCCCAGGCTCTCCTGTCTCCTGTCTCTTCCCTCTCTGCATCTTCTTCTCTGGCTTTACTGGCTGCAGCCTCAGCACAGCACAGAGGTAAAGCAGCAGCAGCAGCAGCAGCAGCAGCAGCTCAGACACTAAACACAGCTCAACCACCTGGACACATGATTTCATCTGTGTGTCTCTGTGCTCCACATGTGCTTTCATTTCTATGGGATCAACTTTATAGAGACACTGTGGATTTGTTCTTCACAATGAGATTTGGATTAGGGAACAGAATTTTAAATTAGATTTAATCTTGTAGTTTCCAAGAAAGATTATGAGATATTATGCAAAGCTCTTCCAATGGCCTTACTCCAGTTGATTCAGGGCTCCTTACAATACTCCTTGGTAACTCCTGCCTTGTCTGCCCTAAAAGTGGGTGTCATTAATTTGTGGATAAGAAATGTAATAAAGTTTTTAATTCGGTTTTCAAACAAAAACTTTTGGAGACTTTAATTCATGTTATTCAAGGGACTGTTTAGATATTTCTTTGTGTAAAAAATCCTTTTCCTTCTATCTCTCCTTTCCTATTGCTCCTAAAGTTAAAGAAACCCATTTTAAATTAGTCACAGCAATTTACCTGTGAATAATTTTTTACAGAAGTGAAGTTAATCCTTCTGCTCTAAAGAGCCTGAAACTTGAGGCTTCTATTTCTAAGTCTCTCTTATTTAATATTTAAGTGCTGCTCTCTTTTTTTTTTTCTGTGAAAAAGCCAAAAACACACAAACTAAAGCCAGAGAGAAGAAAGTGACATCAAATGACAATGTTGTGTCTCCATCTAGTGGCTGAAACAAACAACAACACTTGGTTATGTGGTTTCTCCCATTCACTGCTCCTTTCTACAGAACTACATTACAGACACAAAGCTTGGACTTTGGACTGCACAGCATTTCTCTATATATGAGATTTCTTCTGTAGTTCATTTAGAAGTAATAATTAGAGTCATTATAGTTTGTTGTTTGGAAATAAATTGAATTCAAATGTCAATCCTGCCAAAATATTCATTGGATCTTTGAAATTGAGTTTGTTTTTAGTTTGATGTCATTATGTGTTTTTCATTCATTGTTTCACTAAGAAGAACTAGAAGAACTCAAAGCTCAAAGTGTGACAAGGACTTTAATCTCACCCTTTAGAGGAGGAAGAAGTAGCTTCTATGATTTCCTTGTTATCATCAGTCTCTTCAGCTTCTGTCCATAACAAAGATCTTTATTGTTAAGACTCTATATTGTCCAGTAACAACAACAATAAAGACGTGGCAGGCTGCTCTTTTCTAAACTCACAGTGAACAGTGAGGACAATGTGCTGTTCCTTGGGCTTTGAAAAACACCTTCTGGTCCACCTTCATGTCTCCGTGACTCCAGCTGGACCTTAGCGCCGATCGACGACCCTTTGGACTAACACGTCTGCGACGGCGGCCCGGTCTGAGGGACACGAGCGTAAACGCCCGAAGCTTCCCACAGGAAATAATCACAGATCACAGCTGTATTTGATATTGTTTTATGCTTCACCTGACACACAACAGACACATGTAGGCCTGAGACAGGCAGGTCTGATCCACTGATATTACATAGACATCACATGTTTTGAATCCAGCTGCAGTGGGGCAGCAATCAAACAGAAAATCCCATTTTGTCCCACTTTCACACACACAACCTCAGCCTCACTCCCAGTTTGAGTCCACGTGCAGGGAGACGAGACAGAATCACACAGTGGATCAGAAAAGACCAAGAGGAGGGAGGTGATTTAGCAGAAGTTCACTCTCAGAGAACTAAATGGCATTTTGTCCTCAACAGATTCCTACGGTAAATACATTCTGTAGATTAAGACGCATAAAGACATATTCAGATTACAGGATATTCAGAAGTCAATGCATTCACATTC
Organism: Mastacembelus armatus; assembly: GCF_900324485.2. Lineage (NCBI taxonomy): Eukaryota > Metazoa > Chordata > Actinopteri > Synbranchiformes > Mastacembelidae > Mastacembelus > Mastacembelus armatus. The sequence goes on along the minus strand of NC_046652.1, from coordinate 16,573,957 downwards.
TACACTAATACAAACTCATATTGGATATAGTGCACAGCCAGATGGACGTTTTACTTTGAAAGGACACAGAGAGAGAAAGAAGTGGTGTATTAGTTTTGGTTCCTTACCACATGATGTGATAAGGAACCACTTCTTTCTTCGGCCGAGTCTTCACAACTATAACCAAAAACTAAAAAATGCAAGGCAATCATTTTTCTCAGAGGTTATCAATAGAAACAGCAATAATGTCCACACATTGTTTTCTGTTATAGACAGACTCACAAACCCAGCACCCTCTCTTCCTTCTGAACTGCTGTCCAAAAAGTCATGCAATGAGTTTGCAGCCTTTTTCACAGACAAAATATCAAAGATAAGACAAACTACCTCTAGCTGCAGTCCTAGGAACATGACAATATCACCTGTGCCTCCTTGTTCTCCAGTGAATCTAGAACATTTTGATCTCCTTGATCACAGAGCTCTGGCAGAAACGCTTCTACAATTAAAATCTACATCATGCTGCCTTGATATTTTACCAACACATTTTTTTAAAAATGTTTTTAACAGCTTAGCTCCAGATGTATTGCAGATTGTCAATAGTTCTCTTCAGTCAGGGCAGTTTCCCCAGGCCTTAAAAATTGCTGTTATAAAACCTCTTCTTAAAAAGCCTAATCTAGATGCTTCAGCAGTAAGTAACTACAGGCCAATATCAAATCTTCCATTTCTGGGAAAAATAATTGAAAAAGTAGTTTCTCAACAAATTCACAGATTTATGGTGCAAAACAATCTTTTTAATGCACTTCAGTCTGGATTTCGCACACACCACAGCACAGAGACTGCACTTATTAAAATTTTAAATGATTTACATTTAAATAATGATGAATCCAAAACCTCTGTTTTAGTACTACTGGATCTCAGTGCTGCATTTGACACAGTTGATCATGATGTGCTGCTTGATAGACTAGAAGCGTGGGTGGGAGTTACTGGCTCAGTGTTAAATTGGCTAAAATCTTACTTACAAGATAGAGACTATTTTGTCTCACTTGGTAACTATGAGTCTGAGCGAACAAAAATGAAATGTGGGGTTCCTCGGGGGTCTATTCTTGGTCCTCTCTTATTTAATATCTACATGCTGCCCCTTGCTCAGATTATGGAATACTACAACATTGACTACCATACCTATGCAGATGACACCCAACTTTATATATCAGTATCATCTCATGATTATAGTCCTCTAATCTCATTATGTGAGTGTATTAATCAAGTCAAAGAATGGATGCGCCAGAATTTTCTCCAGCTCAATACAGACAAGACAGAAGTGATTGTTTTTGGCCCCAAAAATGAAAGGTTAAAGGTCATTGCTCACCTTGACTCCATGTCATTGAAAGCTACAAATCAAGCCAGAAACCTTGGTGTAATCATTGACTCAGACCTGAAATTTAACAACCACATAAAATCTTCCTATTACCACCTGAAAAACATTGCTAGAATAAAAGGTTTTCTGTCTAAACAAGATGCAGAAAAACTTGTTCACGCATTTATTTTCAGTAGGTCAGATTATTGTAATGGCTTGTTCACAGGTCTTAGCAAAAAGTCAATCAGGCAGCTGCAGCTAATCCAGAATGCTGCTGCCAGAGTCCTTACAAACACCAAGAAACTGGACCATATCACACCAGTTCTTAGATCACTACACTGGCTTCCCGTTAGTCAAAGGATAGATTTTAAAATCTTATTGCTAGTTTATAAAGCACTAAATGGTTGTGGACCAAAATATATCCAAGATATATTAGTTCCCTATGAGGTTTCTAGACCCCTCAGGTCATCTGGGACAGGTCTACTGTGTGTTCCCAGAACCAGAACCAAACAAAGTGAAGCAGCATTTAGTCACTATGCTCCTCACTTGTGGAACAAACTTCCTAAACACCTGAGGTCTGCTCCAACTGTCAGCTCATTCAAATCAGGACTGAAAACTCTGTTGTTTACTGCTGCCTTCAAATAATTGTTATCTTTGTTTTCTTAATGTGCTTTTATGTTTTATTTTAATTTACTTTACTTGATTTAAATTTATTTTATGTTAAATATCTTTATTTTTAAATTCTCTTTTCAATGCTTTTAATGTAATTATATGCCTTGTAAAGCACTTTGAATTGCGTAGTGTATGAAAGGTGCTATACAAATAAATTTGCCTTTGCCTTTTATTTCTGTTTATTTCTCCCCCTCAGTCAGTCGACAATTTGCATTGGCTGGAAAAGCAAAGACAAACAACTGATCCACCTGTTGGGACCAACAGCTGGTTCCTCCTCAGCAGCCTATTCCAGTCCTGTAGCTCAGTGTTAACACAACATCAGTTTGTTGTCTGAACATCAGCTGGGACATGTCAACAACTTCTCAATAGGCAGAAAAACACCTGGAGAAGGATTTAGCCCAGAAAAGAAAAGCTCTCAGATATTTCACAGAAAACATGTCGTGCTGCTGATGCTTCAAATGCAGAGACCACTGTGCATTAAACAGCAGTGAAGGATGATCGTTGGATTCAAAGGCTCATGTAGAAATCCTTTTTTCTTTCTCTCAGCATCAGCATCATAATGAGACCAAAGACATGTTGCATGTGTCTGTTTTCATGGAGGACCATGAGTTTGTGTGGACATGGATAAACCTCCAGGCAGCACTGATTCAATCTGGTTTCTGGACTTTAAAGGATTCCAGAGATCTGATTAGACTCATGTTAGGACTTCCTGTGGGGCCTTAAACACCATCTCACCGTTAAGACGCTGAATCAAATCAATGTCAGTTTGTGTCCCCAGCTGATTGACACACAATATGTTTCTTATGGATGGATATTCACAGCCAGATGCCAAAACCTGTGCAGCTCTGAGTTCTACCAAGATTTCAACTCTACTGGTCTAAAAACAGGTGATGAAAGGGGGCAGGTCCATGTGCACCTCATGTCATGAAGCTAACAGAGATCTTTGACTGAAGGTCAACCACTAATTCCCACTGGAAAAGTAGATGAGACCATCAATGACATGTTTCTGCAGCATTTTCACAGCACAGAGTTTCTGTGAAGTGAGATTAAAGCTGCAGCATCATTTCCTGTAGCTAACAGCTAATAATAATGGAGGAGGCTCATTGGAGAGAGCCATGTGTTTCATTTGAATCACAGGGAGAGTTAGGACTCTGTTCACTTTCAGCTCATTCCAAATGTTCAGATTTAACATGCAGACATGCTCCATCTTCAGACTAACATATTAGAATGAGTAGATCTGAAATATAGAGAAACAAGATTCAAGTCCCAGGTGTCTGCACTGGAGCTGTAACAAACACTAAATAATGTCGTTGTAGGAAATATTTGCATTTGTATTGATTTGTTTGGACAATAAATGGATCATATGAAGGTTTAAAAGACACAAGAATAGAAAAAGATTTGTACAGCGAAGATCAAAAACTCCAAAGGTTTGATCATCACGTCTCAACATGAGGAATTTCAAAGTACAACCAATCAAAAGAAACAACATGAGACATGAATAAATGTCAAAGATTATTATGTTGTTGCAAACTTGTCCAGTCTGATCAGATTGAAAAATCTCCAATGATTCTTTATTGTAGCTACTTCACTGCACTAGTTTATGTGTGTATTGAATAATTCAACTGGAAACAATCATTGGAAAGTCTGAGACACCAAATCAGGCTGATTCAGACATTTGGAGATAAACTACATGTGAAATATACATGAAGATCAAAAATGATCCCAATATTTAGTTTAGAAAATAAAGGAGCTGAGTGTTCAGTTCATCTACTTAGAGCAACTCTCACTAATCTTTTCTGGAAACATCCTTGGAAGTTAGGAAACAATTTGTTGAACCAACCTGTTGATTTGGTTGATGATGTTATTCCAGTTTCCATGATATTTCATCTTAGTTTGGCATCAGACTTTTTCCTGATGACGTCTGAGAAAGTGGATTATTCCTAAAGTAAAGACAATCATTAGATTGACAGGAAATATTACACACTTCAATTTACTGAGACTGAAGAAAAATCGATTCCATTGACACAATTGAGACATTTTTCTAGTTCACCATTTGTGCTGTTCAATTCCCAAATCCACAGTTTGGAAAAGGGAAAAAACTAGAACATCATGTACATAAAGTCAATGTAGGTGAAGGAGCAGGAGCCGTGTGATGAATAAGAACGGGCCCTTTTGGTACCACACAGGAAATATCAGCAGTATATTAGTGTTCACATCAGTCAGACTCTGGTCATATTCTGGTCTTTGCTTCCCTCTAGTGGATCCTGTCAGCTGTGAGAAATACAAGGTGACACTTCATCACCACAGTGCTACAGCAGAGGACAGGACAGGACTGATCCAGTGAGGGGGTCGGGTCAGGACTGATCCAGTGAGGGGGTCAGGTCAGGACTGATCCAGTCCTCTGTACAAGTACATTTTCTTGATAAAGTATTCCAAGTTATTTGTCCCTCTGTGATGTAGACCTCAGAGTAGATCCTGTTGTGGAGGGTTCCACTTCCTGTTGGATCAGGTCCTTCAGTCACATGTTCACATCTCGTCCTCAGACTGGTCTTATGTTGATCCAAAACCTCCTGCAGACCAGAGTCCACTGGAGGACAAGAAACACTGTGAGACCAGAGAAAGAATCTGAGGACAGAAAAGGTTTTTGTGACGTTTCTAATCATCTTAAATGTCGATGCTGTGTGAGAGAACAACCACAGGATGAAACAAGACGTCCTGTTTTCAGAGACCAGGACATCAGCAGACAGATGGACAGTCTTACTTTGCACAGTGCTGCTCTGACAGGACCGGAGCTCCTCCACAGAAATTCCACTGCTTTTCTCTCTTGTGTAGAGTTGAGGGTGACACTATGTGTGTTTTCAAAAGTACAGTCACCACAAAGTCAGATTTCAGCACCTCCTTTGACTGGGAAATCATTTTGAAGCACATAAAATCACACAAACACTAATCTTTGCATACAGATCTGTGACTGTCAATCAAACTCTGGCATTTGGTACTTTGCTGCACTGAACCTGGAATCTCAAAATTATGTCATAGGTGAAAGGTCTCATCATTTCATCGACCTGTCCCTTCACTGGAATTGAAAGAGCAGAGACTCCATCATGTTCAAACACCACAGGACCTCAGCTTTTAATGTGTCCTCTCTGGGAACGCCTGTGATCACTGACTGTTTGGAGGATGTAGCGATGGTGGAGCCGTTGCAGGTGGACATGGTGTAGGAGCTGATGTCACCAACCTTTCCACAAAGTTTGCTAAAGTCAGTTGCTTTAAATCAGTGGTTCTGCAACTTTTTAGACCAAGTTCCACCATAATGACCAACATTAAAATACAGTAGCGTAGTGGGCCTAACTACTCAGCTACAGCTCTGCACAGTTAAAAAACCAGGCAGTTTTCTTCCTAAGAAGAAGATTTCTTGTTGTCAGCCACTTTAACATTGGAAATACACAGTTTGGACATTAGAACTGCACTGTGCTTACACACAGCTGAATAAAAAAGGGAAAGAATGATTCCATTCAAATGACTTGGACCTAAAAGTTAAATAAAAACTGTCCTGTACTTCAATGGACAAAAATACTCAAAGATTCAATGACAATTTGTTGTTTTAACATTCATTTATATTTAATTTAGTGATTCCTCTGTGTACCACTAGAGGGAGCCTGAGTACCACTACTGGGACCCGGACCACACTTTGAGATCCGCTTCTTTAAATCAATGTGTTGTATAAGGCGCCATATAAGTGAACATGATGTGACTGGAATGTCGATTGCAGAGCTGGTGCAAATGTCTCCACATCAACTCAACAGCCTTCGGGACTCACATTTCAATAAGAGCTAAAAACAGCTGGCAGCCAACATTCAATCAACATTTCTATGGACCGACCTGCTTCCGATTCCCCAAGTGCCATCTTGTGTGTAGATCCAGCTGCTTCTCCCACCACTTTGACAGGTTTACAACAGGCTCTGGACCTGGACAAGTGATGGTCCTTTGGATCTCAGGCCAGACTTTCTTTCTAATCTTCTTTGCTGAGCCAAATATCTGGAAACTTGCATTTTCCAGGCATCACGTTTCAGCGGTGTAGTGAATTGAAATATATACATGTATTGAACATGAAGGTTCATTATGTCTAGTTTATGAATCATGAAGATCATAAAGCATCTTAATAATTTGGGGCACCAGATCCTTTTTTGGTGGATCAACCAGTCAGTAATACATGAAATCAGTCTACAATCTGAGGGAGAGTTCTCCTGATCCAGTGACGTATTTACTGTGTGAAATAACATCAATGATACCAGTCAGTTGTCTTTGGAAGATTTATTCAGCTATTTCCAATATTTCCACAGGAGGAAACAGAGGGAGAACTGATCAGAGACATGAGCTGAATTAAAGAATCAAACATTAGAACAGTCTAACAGCAGCTTGTTTGCAGTTGTGGAAAAGAATCTTAGAATCCATCTGGTTTGTCCTTCATTGTGCGAACACCATGTGATTGGTGATCTGTCTGGAACTCTGTCCATTTCTGTTCTCTTCGGGGTGTTCAGTTCCCAGATTCAAGTGATTCTCCTCAGATTTTAAATTTCAAGTCCTGTTGAGACTTGGAAGGATCTGCAGGAACCTCAAATCAAACACAGCCTGTAGTTCTTTGGGCGCAGGTGTTTTCCTGAGCCAAGACAAAAACACAATTTAGAAAGATTTTACAATGAAATGAGCAAAAACACTTTGTAAAATCAGACTTTAAAAATTAGATGAAGACAATGTTTCAATGTTACTCACAGGATTTGTCTTTGGAACATTGAGTCACTGTTTTTTCCCCCCTGAAGCCAAACCTGTTGGAACGAACCTCAGTTAGAAGGTGAGTAAATAAATAATCAGATTCTCTTTTCCTCCTTTTTATTTCCTCCTTCTCTCAGCAGGCGTCCACATACAAGGAGTCATCAAACCCTCAACTAGCTCCAGGCAATACACTGCACCACCACACATCATGGATCTGCAACGTGTGTGTTCTGTCCAGTCCCTGCTGACAATCCCATCAGATTTCTCCTCAGTTCATCACAGGCTGTAGTTTGGATTCATTCCTCCACATTATGGATTAAACTGTTCACTGCTAGAATTAGATCAGACTGAACTGAAATGATCACAAACCTTAAATTGACCTGATTTGCTGATTCAGAGCCCACATGACCTCTGAGAGAACCCATGACTCACCCCACTGCTCTGGTCTTCACTGTGACTTTAAGGTGAGCCAGGATTTGGTTCAGACTGGGATCCTGTTTGAAGACTGACTGGATTTTTTCCACATTGTTGATTGGCTACTGATAAATTCTCATGTGAGACATTAAACTGATCCTGCTTCAGTGCAAGTTAGCTATAGATGACTATATTGATCAACCCAGTTTCCATGGTGACTGACCAGGCCAAAGTGAACCAGTGTTTGTTGGATTGAAATGCAGGAATTAAGCTCAACCTCAGCTGCCTGACATTGATCTGGATAAAAGACTGTTTTTGTGTTCCTGACTCACTGACTTCATCAGCAACAGTCGTCTTCACATCAACTCAAACACATGATCACAACAAGCTTCTGGCTGATCTGATTGGCTGACTGTTGTCTCTCTCTCTGTCTTTCTGTCCAATCCTGAAGCCTGTCCCTGTTCTCCTCTCACAGCTTCACTGAGAAGGTTGGAGCTTTACAGGAAATCCTGGATATTTGCTTTGATACTGACTGGCTTTAGTCCAATCCTGCTGAAAGCACCATGGACTGACTCCAGCCCTCTACTGACCTCAGAGTCTGCAGGCTACAGTCTGGACTATGGACAAGACCACACAGCTGCTGCACATGTAGATCCTGCAGGTTGTTGTAGCCCAGTTCCAGGTGTCTCAGATGGGAGGGGTTGGACTTCAGAGCTGAGACCAGATAACCACAGCTGGTCTCTGACAAACTGCACATCCTCAACCTGAATAAAGAAGCAAAGACCAACTTCCTGTTTTCTTATTGAACAAACATGGACAATGAATAGAACAACACAATATTATAAATACAACACAAGTGTCAATAGAAACTGGTCCATCCAGGCTGTTATGATGAAATTAGCTGAGGTGTGAATTGATGTCACATTAACATGAAGAAGAAAGTGGAGAAAGATGAAAAATCTCTGCCTTTAATTCAAAGTCATTGTGAGAAACAGGAATTTCCATGTGATGTTTTAAATTCGATTCATATGGAGTTAAACTTTCCAACATTTGGTCATGTTGGGTGGGATTGGTTCATTTGACACAGTGGTGCTCGGCCTTTTAGCCTTGCTAGTCTTGGCCCATGAGGCAGCAACAGTAGCAAGGCAGGTTTTGACGCCACGCAGCATCTTCTTTCTTTAAAGCCAAAATATTTCCACACAACTGACACACTGTTCCTCTTTGGCACTAAAGTTTCCATAGAGTCGGGTTCTGTGGAGCCCGAGGCCACTGGACAACAGATCAAGGTCCAATAGCAACATGTATCAAGGTAATGCTTTGTCTGTCAACTGATCTACTGTTTCTTACATGTTGAGACCAGAGGGTCCTCACAGGACTTTGTCCATTTCAACTGACTGAATGAGGGATTATTAGGCTGCACTAACTGGGACTCCCAACAGGTGAGTCCAAGGTGAACCACCTGCTCCAAATCCAATGGCAACATCTAAAAAGGGGCCAATAATCTAGTCCAGGACCAGTTTGGATTTCTGTGTGGAAGAAGCTGTCTGGAAGTTGAGGTTCAGCTTGTGCTTAGGATTCACCAAGTAGTGCTTCTGGTTTGGCTTTGTCTACAGGAAATCAATGGAAGTCAATGGAATGTCCTCTGAAGTGATGGAAACACACCTGTCTGTGTGTGTTCCTAACCATCAATATCAGTGATCAAAGAAATATTTCTACTGCATCAAAGAAACTGGATCCATTTCCAACAAATATTAGTTCAGAGGATTTTCTGCTGACACATGTGACTCTTTAGACACAATGAGACCAACTTTCTGTGAGACTCAGTCATTTGGGACTAAAGACTGAATTTAGCCTCAGAAAAATCCAAAGACAGGAAAAGAAAATCAACTTCAATAGAAGTTATGTCTGTGCAAACACTGAGTTCAAACAATAATCCAACACTAAAGATCTACAATAGGAAAAAACAGTCAGTGAACTGACCCCAGAGTCTCCAGTCTACAGTCTGGACTCTGCAGTCCACCACACAGCTGCTGCACTCCTGGATCCTGCAGGTTGTTGAAGCTCAGGTCCAGTTCTGTCAGATGGGAGGGGTTGGACTTCAGAGCTGAGACCAGATAACCACAGCTGGTCTCTGACAACCAGCAGTCCCTCAACCTGAATAAAGAAGCAAAGAAGGAGATCCAATGTGACACTGATGTTGATGACAATGAGGATGGTGATAATGATGATGACAATTCTTCTTCTTTTCATTAGAATAATGAGATGAGATCAACTTGATTAATCCCTGAAGGGAAATGTAGAATGATAATAATGAGAAGAATAATATGAGAACAGTCAGAATAATAGTAATAATAGTCTGACTATATGAAAGTGAAAGTGAAAGTGACTCAACTGGCCAAGTATGGTGACCCATACTCGGAATTTGTGCTCTGCTTTTAACCCAAACCCAAGTGCACACACACAGCAAGTGAACACACACACCGTGCACACACACCCGGGGCAGCCAATGCTGCGGCGCCCGGGGAGCAGTTGGGGGTCCGGTGCCTTGCTCAAGGGTCTCACCTCAGTCGTGGTATTGAAGGTGGACGGGGCGCTGGCTGTTCGCTACGTGCCACCGACAATTTCCCCGCCGGACCTGAGACTCGAACCTGCAATTTTCAGGTTACAAGTCCGACTCCCTATCCATATAGGCCCCCTATATATCATGATATTATTGTCAGCACATGGGAAGAGAAGCTGCTTTCCAGCCAACAGCAGAATCAATTGATGGCTCATACTGTCACTGTGCAGCTTTAAAGTTTCCTGCTTAAAGTTTGTTGACCCAGTTCCAAAGTGCAGCAAAACAATGCATTGAATTGTTCCTCCTTATTCTATCTGAGCCAAGGAAGCTCCCCCAGGCTCTCCTGTCTCCTGTCTCTTCCCTCTCTGCATCTTCTTCTCTGGCTTTATTGGCTGCAGCCTCAGCACAGCACAGAGGTAAAGCAGCAGCAGCAGCAGCAGCAGCAGCAGCAGCAGCAGCAGCAGCTCAGACACTAAACACAGCTCAACCACCTGGACACATGATTTCATCTGTGTGTCTCTGTGCTCCACATGTGCTTTCATTTCTATGGGATCAACTTTATAGAGACACTGTGGATTTGTTCTTCACAATGAGATTTGGATTAGGGAACAAACTGGGTGGACAGTGTCAGGACCAAAAGCTGCTGGCTTCAGTTCAGGAACAAAAACTACTCAAAGCTTCTTCACACAGCATCAGGATTTGAGGCCTTGGCAATGACAACAGGCTGAGAACTGCTTTCTAATGGCCCAGTCCCAATGCACAGACCAGATCATGTCCTTGTGTTGGGACTGATCCCCACTGTGTCATTGGCCACTAAACACAAGCTTTGGAATCCCATTCATAGATTGTTGACAACTGACTGTGTCATATGTTTTCTCTGACTTTCATCAAGTGAGAAAAATCAGATAGAAATGCAGAGAAAATCCAACATCATCGTCAGCAAACTGATGCTTATTGTGTGGTTTTTGGGACAAAGCAAGACCCAATGTCCACTACAGGGACGTGTTCTTCCCCAAAAAGAAATAGGACTTTGTTTCTCACATCCCAAAGTCTTCACTTCTATTCCAAAATGGAAATATTCCAACCTTTTTCCTTCTGGCTCTCAGGAGGATGTCAGTTATTAGTCTGGTCCAATATTGACATATTGTTGGGATCAAAACTTGGACAAACACTGGACAGTTTCAGTTGAAACAGTTTCAGCTTTGGACTGTTTCCATAGTTTGTTTAGAAACACTAAGGATTCAGAACAACTTCCTGACAGATGACATTTTTGGGACACTCTGTTCTTCAAAGCTTCTATAGAAAGAAACACATCATTATCAATATGACTATTCAATATGAGTGAACACACATTATTGAAGACAGCTCAGTGAAATGAAGTGAAACTGAAGGAATCATTCTTAGTCTGCTGAGAATAGAAGAACAATGAAAACACTGAAGGGAACAACCAACATTCACAGGAGCTTTAGTTGTGGATTCAACATCTAAGATCTACAATAGTAACAGTCAGTCAACTGACCTCAGAGTCTCCAGTCTACAGTGTGGACTCTGCAGTCCACCACACAGCTGCTGCACTCCTCGATCCTGCAGGTTCCAGTTGTTACTCAGGTCCAGTTCTGTCAGATGGGAGGGTTTGGACTTCAGAGCTGAGGCCACGACTTCACAGTGAGTCTCTGAGAGTTCACAGTCAGAAAGTCTGTGAGGACACATATATTAGAAAAGCTGTTATTATGACAGAGACAATATATTGAGTTGAATCAGTTGATGTCAAACAGGGACATGTCCTGTTGTGTCTTCACATCAGTGGTTCAGCTGATCTTCTCTCAGTGGGTTGGACATGAAATAAGAATTCTTCTCACTCTCTGTCACACTGCACACGCTTCATCTTTGTTCTGCTTTCATCTTGGACAGGAAGCAGAGAAAACTGAGTTCCTTTGGAACTTCCACAACAGGCCTGTCCCTGTTTATTCCAATGTTGGACATTTGTTCACATGTGGCAGAAAAACATCAGTGTGTGAAGAGAAACAGAAGAAAAATGTGTCCCATGGAAAAACCATTGGAAAGAAAAAGAAGAACTGTGTTCATTCACTGGACAGAGAGAAAAAAACAACAGGAACATCTGCAGCTTTTGGACTGACACCATTTGGAACAGCTCAAGAACATCTGGGACAAAATCCAGCTGCTGTCATTCTCACAATAAACAAGAGGAACATCATGGTGATGATCACCCAAGTGAAAAATCAATCTATTGTTTCAGACTTCAATTCTACTTTTAGCAGATAAAGTGTGTTCACACATTTTACCAAGTGTATTTGTGCTTGTGTTGAAACGTAGTAAAAGTACATTTTTGGTGAGTCTCCAAAGTACAAGATTAGTCAAAGAGTTACTGAGACAAAAAAAGCAGATTCAAAGTAAATGTTTGCAAAGTATATTGAAATGATCTCATTACTTCATTAGTCATTTAGCAGATTTCTTCAAAGTGCACTTTAATAATAATGATAATAATAATAATACGTTTTATTTCATGGCGTCTTTCAAAGTCTCAAGGTCACCTTACAGGCAAGTAAAAACAACATAAAATATACTGCATGAAATACATTAAAATGCCTTAAAACGACAAAACAACAAATATAGCGACAAAGTTATAAAAGCAAAAGGTGTAAAGGACATCTGAGAAGTGGTCAATAGATGTAAAAACACAGAAACCACAAAGACAGAGTGACAATAAAATAATAAGCAGAGGATTACAGACTAATGATCAATGAGTCAGAGGTTGAGAAAGTTAGGTGGGGAATGCTAGGCGGAACAGGTAGGTTTTGAGAGAAGATTTAAGATTTACTCAGCGGTCATCGAGTCTATCCTGTGCTCCTCCATCACTGTCTGGTTTAGTTCCACCTCTAAATCAAACATCCGAAGCCTTCAGAGGACAGTTCGGACTGCTGAGAAGATCATCGGTGTTACCCTACCCACCCTCCAAGACTTGTTCACCTCCAGAGTGAGAAAAAGAGCTCCGAAAATCACTCTGGACGCCACCCACCCGAGCCACCACCTCTTCCAGATCTTACCCTCTGGCCGGCGCTTCAGAGCTCCAAACATCAAGACAGCCCGACACAAAGGAAGCTTCTTCCCTCAGGCCATCCAACTCTTAAACTCGTAGCTCTCCACCATTCCCTTCCACCACCTGCACTATGACACTGGCACCTTTTTGCTCTTTGCACACCAATTAGTTCCCCTTTCATCCTGTTTTTCAGGTTATCTGTGCATTTTTCTTTTAGTTTTTTTGTAGCATTTCTGTAGCATTTATGTTTACTGTTTGACCCTTGTAGCATTTGTATTAAATTCCTGCATTTGTAGCATCTGTTTGCACTGGAGTACCCCCCCCGTACCTAAACAAATTCCTTGCCAAGTGTGTGTGTGTGCACACACTTGGCAATAAAGCTCATTCTGATTCTGATTCTGATTCTGAAAAGTTGGTAAATCGGGAGACGACCGGACACTGAGGGAGAACGTTCCAAAGGCGGGGTGCAGTGTGGCTGAAGGATCTAGAACCCATGGTGGACCGGCAAGCCGTGGGTTTGCAGAGGAGAATGGAACCAGAGGAGCGGAGTATACGAGGCGGAGAGTAGATATGTAGGAGATCAGTGATGTATGGTGGGGCTAGAGAGTGGAGGGCTTTGTAGGTGAGAAGGAGGATTTTATAGTTTATATGGAAGGACACGGGGAGCCAGTGAAGTAATTTCAGAACAGGGGTGATATGGTATGAGGATGGGGTTCTGGTAATGATCCGGGCAGCAGAATTCTGGACAAGTTGGAGTTTGTGAAGTGATTTGAGAGGTAAACCAGTAAGGAGTGAGTTACAGTAATCTAAATGAGAGGTGACAAGGGCATTAACTAGTATGGCAGTGCTGCTGGAGGTGAGTGATGAACGGATATGATTGATGTTACGGAGATGGAAGTAGGCCGACCGGGTAGTGGTATTGATATGCTGAGAAAAGGAAAGAGTGCTGTCGAGAATGACACCAATGCTCTTGACTTGGGGGGAAGGGAGGACAGTGTTGTTATCGATTTGTATGGAGAAGGTGCCGGTTTTGGATAATGTGGATCAGGTGCCTACAAGAAGAATTTCAGTTTTGTTGGGGTTGAGTTTCAGGAAATTGTGGGTGAACCAGGTTCTGATGTTGAGTAGGCAGGTAAGGAGCGAGGGAGGGGGAAGGGAGGTAGATGGGGCTGCGGAGAAGTAGAGCTGAGTGTCGTCTGCATAGCACTGGAAATTGATATTGTATTGCCTAAAGATATTCCCAAGCGGAAGGACATAGATATTGAAAAGGAGGGGCCCCAGGACTGAGCCCTGAGGCAAGCCATAGCTGACTGTTGAGGACTGGGAATGAAAGTTCTGGAGGTGGACGGACTGGGTACGGTCTGAGAGATAAGATGTGAACCAAGTGAGAACGGTGTCGGCTATGCCAATGGAGGCAAGGCAATGGAGGAGGATGTTGTGGGAGATGGTGTCGAATGCTGCAGTTACAGTGGGTACGGAAAGTATTCAGACCCCTTTAAATTTTTCACTCTTTGTATCATTGCAGCCATTTGCCAAAATCATAAAAGTTCATTTGATTTCTCATTAATGTACACTCAGCACCCCATCTTGACAAAAAAAAAACAGAAATGTAGAAATTTTTGCAAATGTATTAAAAAAGAAAAACTGAAATATCACATGGTCATAAGTATTCAGACCCTGTGCTCAGTATTGAGTAGAAGCACCCTTTTGAGCTAGTACAGTCATGAGTCTTCTTGGGAATGATGCAACAAGTTTTTCACACCTGGATTTGGGGATCCTCTGCCATTCTTCCTTGGAGATCCTCTCCAGTTCTGTCAGGTTGGATGGTGAACGTTGGTGGACAGCCATTTTCAGGTCTCTCCAGAGATGCTCAATTGGGTTTAGGTCAGGGCTCTGGCTGGGCCAGTCAAGAACGGTCACAGAGTTGTTCCGAAGCCACTCCTTTGTTATTTTAGCTGTGTGCTTAGGGTCACTGTCCTGTTGAAAGGTGAACCTTCAGCCCAGTCTGAGGTCCTGAGCACTCTGGAAGAGGTTTTCTTCCAGGATACCTCTGTACTTGGCCGCATTCATCTTTCCTTCAATTGCAACCAGTCGTCCTGTCCCTGCAGCTGAAAAACACCCCCACAACATGATGCTCCCACCACCATGTTTCACTGTAGGGATTGTATTGGGCAGGTGATGAGCAGTGCCTGGTTTTCGCCACACATACCGCTTACAATTAACGCCAAAAAGTTCAATCTTGGTCTCATCAGACCAGAGAATCTTATTTCTCATAGTCTGGGAGTCCTTCATGTGTTTTTTGGCAAACTCTATGTGGGCTTTCATGCACTGAGGAGATGCTTCCGTCGGGCCACTCTGCCATAAAGCGCCTGCAGTGATAGTTGACTTTGTGGAACTTTCTCCCATATTCCTACTGCATCTCTGGAGCTCAGCCACAGTGATCTTTGGGTTCTTCTTTACCTCTCTCACCAAGGCTCTTCTCCCACTATTGCTCAGTTTGGCTGGACGACCAGGTCTAGGAAGAGTTCTGGTCGTCCCAAACTTTTTCCATTTGAGGATTATGGAGGCCACTGTGCTCTTAGGAACCTTGAGTGCTGCAGAAATTCTTTTGTAACCTTGGCCAGATCTGTGCCTTGCCACAATTCTGTCTCTGAGCTCCTTGGGCAGTTCCTTCGACCTCAAGATTCTCATTTGCTCTGACATGCACTGTGAGCTGTAAGGTCTTATATAGACAGGTGTGTACCTTTCCTAATCAAGTCCAATCAGTTTAATTAAACACAGCTGGACTCCAATGAAGGAGCAGAACCAGCTCAAGGAGGATCAGAAGAAATGGACCGCATGTGAGTTAAATATGAGTGTCACTGCAAAGGGTCTGAATACTTATGACCATGTGATATTTCAGTTTTTCTTTTTTAATAAATTTGCAAAAATTTCTACATTTCTGTTTTTTTCTGTCAAGATGGGGTGCTGAGTGTACATTAATGAGAAATAAAATGAACTTTTTGGATTTTGGCAAATGGCTGCAATGACACAAAGAGTGAAAAATTTAAAGGGGTCTGAATACTTTCCGTACCCACTGTAGATCAGGGAGAATGAGTATGGAAAGAAGGCCAGAGTCTGAGGCAGACAGGAGATCGTTGGTGATTTTGACCAAGGCAGTTTCGGTGCTATGGAGTTGGCAGAAACCAGATTGGAACTGTTCATATATGTTACTGGTGGAGAGATGATTATGGACCTGGAGGTGGACAATTCTCTCAAGAATTTTGGAGAGGAAGGGAAGATTGGAGATGGGTCGGAAGTTATTTAAGTCTGCCGGATCAAGACCAGGTTTTTTTTAGAACGGGTGTGACGATGGCTGTCTTGAGAGAGGGGGGTATAAGGCCAGAATTGAGGGAAGTGTGAATAATGTGGGTAAGATGGGGAAGGAGGGACGGGAGACAGAACTTGACGAGATTGGTTGGTAGGGGGTCAAGTTAACAAGTAGAAAGTTTAGAATTGAGGATCACGGAAGAGATAACAGTACTGGGTGGGGTGGTAAAACTAGAAAGCAGTGAAGATATGGGTGGACGGGGTAAGGCACAGTGATGGCAGTTCGGAGTATCGCAGATGGGGGGGAGTTGCTGATGTATGTTTTCGATTTTTGCTGAGAAGAAGTCCATGAAGTTATTGCACAAGGTGGTGGAGAGTGTGCAGGAGAGAAGAGTATTGGGAGGACGCAATAGATATTTGACGGTGGAAAAAAGAGAATGCGTGGAACTGGAGGCAGATACAATGAGTGAGGTGTAGTAGGCAGTTTTTGTTTGAATAATGGTTTGCTTATATTTCAGCATGTAGTTTAGATACAAGTACTTATGGATGAATAAACCGTTTTTTTTGGAGAGACGCTCAAGGCGGCGGGCTTGGGTTTTGAGGAGGCAGAGTTCGGGTGTGTACCATGGAGCAGAGTGTGTAAAGGAGACGGATCTAATTTTGAGTGGGGCGAAGGTGTCTAGTAGATTACGTAACTCACTGTTAAAACTGGATAACATGTCGGGGAGGGAGGGATTAATACATGGAAGATTATTAAGTGCAGCTGTGAAGGAGGAGAGGTTGATGTTCTTTATGTTGCGGAATGTGATGGTGCGGGAGAGGTGGGTTTTAAAGAGAGGTAGTGTGGAGTTAAAACAAACTAGTTTGTGATCAGAAAAGAAGGTGTCGAGGATAGAACATGACCAAGCAGTGACACCAGAAGCATGGAAAACACAAACTGTTGTTCCTGTTTATTGTTATTGTTGTTACCTTGAATGACTTGTTTTCTTCAAAATCCCTTAAATGGCTGGATTTAATAGTGTTAGAGTTCAAATCAATATTTGTTGGACTGACGGGTTTTGGACTTTGTGTAGGAGTTCAGATTATTTTCAATCATTTTAGAACGTCTTCAAAGTTCACTGGGCTTTTCAAAGTAAGAGCATTTGAG
Source organism: Mastacembelus armatus (assembly GCF_900324485.2). Lineage (NCBI taxonomy): Eukaryota > Metazoa > Chordata > Actinopteri > Synbranchiformes > Mastacembelidae > Mastacembelus > Mastacembelus armatus. Next base: position 16,556,697 of record NC_046652.1, on the reverse strand, counting down.
AACATGCTAACAGGAAGTAGTGCTTTTAGTCCAACATCATTGGATTGGAATCTAAGTAAAGTATCTACATTTCAGACTCAGTGTTTGGAGAATCCATTCAGAGGGCATTGTTGGTGTATTTATTAAACACACAATGATGCTTATAGTGGACTTATATTTACTAGGAATATCAATCCAATATCATTGTGTCTTTTAATGGAATATGTTCAACTTGGTTGAAATTTAACACAAAGTCAGTGGCTCATTTTCACAACAAATATTCAAATACTTTGAAAAATATACTTTGCATACTTTTTTCACATTTCAAACCTCATTCTATTGTATTTCATACATAGTTCAAATGAGTTCAGAGTATATTTCAAGTACATTTACTTTGGCTCAAAGTCTATTAGTAATACACTGTCAGTTTAATGTCACTATAGATTTTTGACATTTGCAACAAGTCAACTTCAAATGTTTCATGTATATTTTAACAGTAGTGTAGTATTTTGGGCAGCAAAAGTACCCAATAATACGTGAAAAATAGGTTTTTCATGTACTAAAGCAGATTTATAGTGCAGCTTCCAGCAACTTCACTGGTTTCATTTTAACACAACAAGTATTTCAAAGTATTTCAAAAATATACTTCTAGAAAATATACAAAAATAATTGTTTTTCACTTGAGCACATCTGGACTTACTTAGCCTTTCTGCAGTTCCTCACAGCTGGAATCAGTCTCTGTCGTCCCCAGACTGATGTGTTATACTTCTTCAGGTCCAAGTCATCCAGAACCTCCTCTGACATCTGCAGCATGTAGGCCAGAGCTGAGCACTGGATCTCAGAGAGTCTCTTCCTTGATCTGTTCCCTGACTTCAGGAACTCTTGGATCTCCTGATGAACTGAGTGGTCGTTCAGCTCCATCAGACAGTGGAAGATGTTGATGCTTCTGTCAGGAGAGATATCATCTGTGTTCATCTCCTTCAGGTTGTTGATGGCTCTCTGGATGGTTTCTGGACTGGTCTCTGTCTGACCCAGCAGGCCTCCTAAGACTCTCTGGTTGGACTCCAGACAGAGGCCATGACAAAAGCGGACAAACAGGTCCAGGTGGCCACTTTTACTGTCCAGGGATTTTGCCATCGTTATTTTGAGGAAGTCATCCAGTGTTTTATGTTTTTCCAGCGACATGACAGTCACATGAAGGTATCCATCTATATATTTGCTATGGGAGTACATCTTTCCCCCCAGGAACTTCTCCAGTACCTGTGTCTTCCTGTTGGAGTAACAGTGGACCATGTAGACTGCAGCCAGAAACTCCTGAACACTCAGATGAACAAAGCAGTAGACTGATTTCTGGAAGATCACACTCTCTCTTTTGAAGATCGCTGTACAGACTCCTGAGTACACCGAGGCCTCTGGGACATCCAGACCACACTGCTCCAGGTCTTCTTGGTAGAACAGGATGTTTCCTTCTTCCAGATGTTCAAACGCCAGCCTCCCCAGCTTCAGAAGAACTTCCCCGTCAGCCTCCGTCAGCTGCCGTGGACTTGTCTCATGTACCTCATGGTACTTGTGCTTCTTCCTGTTTGTCTGAACCAGCAGGAAGTTTGAGTACAGGTCAGTCAGGGTCTTGGGCAGCTCTCCTCTCTGCTCTGTGGTCAACATGTGCTCCAGAACTGTAGCAGTGATCCAGCAGAAGACTGGGATTTGACACATGATGTGGAGGCTCCTGGATGCCTTGATGTGGGAGATGATTCTGCTGGACAGCTCTTCATCCCTGGATCTCCTCCTGAAGTACTCGTCCTTCTGGGCGTCAGTGAAGCCTCGGACTTCTGTCAGCCTGTCCACACACGTAGGAGGGATCCGATTGGCCGCCACAGGTCGGGAAGTTATCCAGACCAGAGCCGAGGGAAGCAGATTCCCCTGGATGAGGTTTGTCAGCAGCTCGTTGACCGAGGCCTCCTGTGTGACATCAGACACCACCTTCCTGTTGTTGAAATCCAGTGAAAGTCTGCTTTCATCCAGGCCGTCAAAGATGAACAGGACTTTACAGACAGTCAGCTGCTCTGCTGTGACCTTCTGTAATGTTGGATGGAAAACATGGAGCAGCCTCAGAAGACTGATCTGCTCATCCTTGATCAGGTTCAGCTCCCTGAACGAAAGCAGGACCAGCAGACTGACGTCTTGGTTTTCTGAGGCCTCTGCCCAGTCCAAACTGAACTTCTGCACCGAGAAGGTTTTACCAACACCAGCGACGCCGTTGGTCAGAACCACTCTGATGGGTCTCTGCTGGTCAGGGGAGGCTTTAAAGATCTCGTGGCACTTGATTGGACTGTCATGGAGAGTCTCCATCTTGGAAGTGGTCTCCAGCTGCCAGACCTCATGTTGGGTATTAACCTCTTCACTCAGTCCCTCTGTGATGTAGAGCTCAGTGTAGATCCTGTTGAGGAGGGTTCCACTTCCTGCTGGATCAGGTCCTTCAGTCACACGTTCATATCTCGTCCTCAGACTGGTCTTATGTTGATCTAAAACCTCCTGCAGACCAGAGTCCACTGGAAGACAAGAAAAAGGATTCAATCAAACAGATGTTTGTGTGACACAGAATCTCGACTGTGAAGGACCAACTCAAATGTAGAACAATCAGTGGGTCCTACTGGTTCTGGGTCTTTCTCCACACTGGGGACAGGGACAGTCTCCTGGTGAACTAGACTGTTCCCAGTATAATGTGATGCACTGTCTGCAGAACCAGTGTCCACAGCTGGTAGAGACTGGATCCTTCAGGACGTCCTGACACAAAGCACAGCTGGACAGCCACTGCCCCTCAGAGACCTGAGTCCTGGTCCTGTCCCTGTGGACATGAAGCAAACTGGGATTAGTTGAGGTGGAGACATGTTGAGTGAGGAAACTTTCTTATTGTTTGACTGGACAGAAGCTGGAAACTCCCAGCTGTCTCCCAGCTGGCTTTAAATCAGTTTTCCTCCACAGCTGAACTGGCTGATAATGAAGTTTGGTATCTGATCAACATTCAACACTGAGTTGTCAGTTTGCAAAGGTTTGCAGCTCAACATCAAGATGATCCAGTGAGATGTTCATTGAGGGAAAGAAAGAAGAGAGAAGAAGAGAAATGTGGTGAGAAACAGAAAAAGTGATAAGACAGAAACATTTCCATGTGACAGCAGAAATAAACTGCATGTTGGAGTTTTTTGGAAGCGTTTCAACCACTGCATTCCTGATGCAACAGCAGCACCAGAGGACTGCAAACATAACGCTGGGAACAACTAGGATGTTTTCAGTCACTACCACTGTAGACACAGGCTGAGCTCTATTTAGAACAGCCAGAGGCCTGAGCTGCTCCACATGTGGAAAGATGTGTTTCTCTTTCCTTAACTGCTTTAGTTTGACTTAGTCTCATTATTATGTGTGTGTGTGTTGTCAATCAACTGAAGCATTAAAGTGACAAACTGCATCTACCGCTTTAATGTCTGTGAAGATTCTCAGTCCAGGTGAAGTTATCTAGAGGTTGACTCATGACAACTGGACTTCTAGTTTTTAGGTCGAAACGTTTCACTAATCCAAGTGACTTCATCAGTCTAAGAGAAAGCTGGTATGGAAACTGCAATATATCTCACAGGTTGGTTTCAGTCCACCCCTAGTCCCATAGGCTCATTAGATGAGACTATGTAAATCAGGTGAAAGTCATTAGACTGAAGAACAGATCCGGAACAGATGCCTGAGCAACCTCAGCTGGCTCCTCTCAAAACCAGGGAACGGTTTTCCTAACAGCTGACCTGGGCTATGAAGTGGCCTGGTAAGATCATAGACCACCTGAATGAGAAAAAGGTGAATAGTCTTATATTTCTATAGCACTTTTCTACACTCAGGTCAACTCAAGTGGTTTTTACACTCTTTGCCCAATCACCAATTCACACTCACACACTGCTGGAACAGTCAGTTCGCAGTAGAAACAGTCTCTTACTTTGTGGCTGATGGTCCAGGTTCAGCACTGAAGTCTGGAGGGTCTCCTTTAGAGCAGTCATTCTTCATAGACAGACAGATGGATCCTGGAGAACCTGGTCTCTGTCTGGGATACCGACATCTGCAAAGACAAACATGGTTTTATTGATATCCCATCAGTCACTGATCGGTTCTCTCTCTCTGGAGCTCTGAGTCCACAAACTGCTGATCCTGTTCCACAACCAGGAAGTTTCAAAGTTTCTAAAGGACTAAGCTTTCCTCTGGGACTGACAGCCGTCAGAGACGCTGAGAGGAGGACAGGACAGAACTCAGGATGGAGCTGAAGTCAGAACCACCCACTGGGATAAGCAGGATGCTGACAATCGGCTGGTAACCATAGCGACAGCCGACAGAGGAGATCTAATGAACTTTACTTTTAACACCTAATCTGGCCTATTGAGCGACTACAGTCAGGGATTGTTCATTTTTCAACATGTCTGGAAAAGAAAACACATTGTGCCCAAACTGCAGGATACATCTTCAGGAAATCAGTGTGTTACAAATGAAGACTCTTGGTCTGGAATCTGAAAAAGGACTTCAGGACACGCTCTTGTTCAGACCCAGTGGTCAGTAATAAATGTTATGTTGACCAAAAGTGGGAACTGATCAGAATGAAGCCACCTGGAATAAACTTGGTGCCAAAGTGTCACAGAATTAGAAAGAAGAATGGTGGCACCCCAGGAGCATATGTAGGATCATCAAACATACAGCTCAGAAACAGGTTTCAACCACTGTCTGGTCTAAATTCTAATGAGCAACAAATGTCTGCTGTGACTGAGAAACAAGCACCAAAAGTCATAATTTAATGAAAAATGGAGCCATGGAGCCAGTCAGAGAGACAGAGACAAAGATTCTGGGCCAGATGTGAAGGATAGAGATATCCTGCTGCTGTCAGTGACATAAACAGCAGAATTATTACATGCAGCTACCCAAGTGCCATGGTCACTGATACAGCAGCTCTCCTCCCCCAGGTCATCTCAAAACACCAAGGAGTCAAACAGCTGATCCTGCATGTGGGTGCAGTGGAGACCAGAAAGGGAGAATCAGGTTTTAAAACACAACTTTTCTAAATTATTAGAGAAACTTGACAAACTGAAAATCCAGTCATTTGTCAGTGGCCCTCTCCCAAACATCGACAGGAGGATTAATAAACTCAGTCGGCTGCTTGTATTGAACACATGGCTGTCCAAGGCCTGTGAGATAACAGGAGTGCACTTCATTGATAACTGCAACCTGTTCAAGGGAAAGGGCTCACACCTGAGCAGGAGTGGAGTGAGACGGCTAACGGATAACCTCCTCCACTCTCTGAGGCACCAGACTGGGTCTGGACGATCGTCTGAACAGCCAAATGCTCCTCTGAGAGAATAGAGGAGTGAAGAAAGCACTCATACCTCACCAGCAACGGACCCTCATCAGCCATGTAAGGATCCCCCTGATGGAATCAGGAATCAAAATGGTGCCCCTTACCCCTAACCTGGCAAGGTCACAGGTATTATCATGAACACCAGTGAATCCATCCCCCCAGCAAACACCACCCCTTTGCCACCCAGGAGCATGACCTCTGTGTCTCGATCAATTAAAACTCCACCAGCTCCACCACCTCAGCCAACACCTACACTTGTCTTTCCTCAGAGCACCCCTGTTAGACCCCCCATCGACCTAAGGCCCAGGGAGAAAACTCTCTCCCCTAGTGCTATAGCTCCAGTCCAAAGTCATATAGTGGCTAAAAGAGAGAGACTGTCCAACCAGAGAAATCTGATTCAAATCCCCTGCAGACAGATAGTTTCAGGTCCCAGTTAAACTAATTTGAAACTTGCAGCTCAATGTCAGATCTTTATGTAACTAATCATTTTTAATCAATAATTTTATCTCCTCTTACAATCTTGATTTGATGTTTTTAACAGAAACATGGTTAGATAGCAGGACAGAAGTGCAGTTCTTATTGAATCCACCACCTAATGTCACATTTCTATCAGAAAGAGGAGAAAACAAAAAGGGTCTGTGCCTTGTTTAGGGATAACTTGGTTCCCCACAGTCATTTGGGGAGTTTTCATCATTTGAGGATGGATCTTTTCAAATGGAGCTAAAATCATCTCCCTCTGTTCTCGACATCATCATTTCCAAACCTGCCCGATGTTGTCAAGATGTTATTGATGATTTTACTGAGATGCTTTCAGTCATCTTCACAGAGTTGGACTCTTTAGTTATTACAGCTGATTCTAATGTTCACGTGGATAAGGCCTGTGACAGAAACGCCAAAGAACTTCCTGCTGTCCTTGGAACCAACGGCCTTAGTCAGCATGTTAGTGAGCCGACCCAGACCAGAGGTCACACTCTGGACCTTGTCATCACTGAGGATGTTAACATTTCTAATGTCACTGTGACTGATGTGGCTTTGTCTGATCATTGTTGATTTGTCCATAATTCCCAAAGATGCCTTTATGGACCTACATTTGTCCATAAAGACCCATAAATGACAACACCAGGAAACTGTTTATGGAGATGATTAAGTTTGAAAATACCACTTTGTCTCATGGTGAAGATTTGCTGACTTCATATACTTCAAGTGTTCTAAATGTCCTGGATGTGACTGTTCCTGTTAAAGATAAAGTGTTCAGGAACAGAGTAGATGAACAAACCCTCATCTCCATTGTCATCAGAACTAATGTCAACATCTAAATCAATGAGTTTGCTTTATTTTTAATGACAAGGTTCAGGGTATTAAACCTGCAATAAACTGCACAACACAGATACCAACTCTGCAGCCATCCAGGAGACACTTGGTAGAACATTTTATACCTGTCAATGACAAAACAGTTGAAGAGACCATCTCCAGTCTGAGTCCATCCACCTGCTGCCTCCATGTTTGACCCTCTAGATTTCTGAAATCAGCACTAAGCAGTTTGTTACCACAACTCACTTAGTTAATAACTCACTACAGTCTGGAACATTTCCAAGGGCCTTGAAAGCTGCTGTCATCAAGCCTCTCCTGAAGGAGACCAGTCCTGATGCCACAGTCCTGAACAACTACCGGCCCATATCAAACCTGCTGTTTTTAGGCAAAGTCCTTGAAAAAGTTGTTCACCAACAACTTCCTGACTTTCTCCTGCTAAACAACTGCTTTGATGATCTTCAGTCAGGCTTTAGGCCCCATCACAGCATTGAGACTGCACTCATCAATAAAGTCCTTGGCTGGGATCATGAAACCACTGAGCTACCTGACACCAGTGATGCAGCAAATACAGGAAATACTTTTAATTATGATTTTAACAATTATTTCGTCCCCATTGGGGAGAATCTCTCAAAACTCTTAAGCCTGTAGAGCAGCACAAATTACCAGCACTGCCTTCAAGGGAATTACTTAAATTCCTTGTGTCTTACACCAACTGATACATGAGAAGTTTCTAAAATCATTATGAGCATGAAAGGCTCCAGAAGGCGTGGACACCATCTGTAGTAAACTGATAAAACCCATCATGGATGATATTCTGGAGCACTAGTCTGTTGTTTTAATCTTTCCCTGCTTTGTGGGCTGGTACCAAAAGCAATAAAGACAGAAAAAATCTCCATTTGAGCCCCACTTAAACTACAGTAATGTTATATGGTCTGATACATATCCAAGTGATCTTATCTTAGAAATTATGTATCTATGATCTAAATTACAGAAAGTCTTATGTGTCATATCATGGACTAAGATAAATGCCCCCTCTGACCTTCTTTTTTAGGACAATAAACAGATGAAACTTACTGAGACCAACTTTTCCCACAATGCTTGAAGTACAATGTAGTTTATGAACTCAATGTCAGACTGTGTGATCTTATCACTTCTCCTTCACATGGACAAAGTCCTAGAAATAAACACATCTTAAGGGGAAAGAAACACAAAGTCCAATGTCCAAGTCTGAGTGTGACCTGTAGAGGCCACAGATCTGGAACAAGCTTGAAAACAACATTAAAGCATCTTCATCTCTGTCCAGCTGTAAAAAGAGCTTAAAGGGAAAGTTGCTTCAAACATACACTGATTCCTAAACCTGTTGATTTGAAAACTAAGTCAAGTGGCATCACTTGTTGTTCTTATGGTATTTTCATTATAATGTCATGGTTTATTTTTCAGGTGCCAGTGTCTATATGTCTGGATGTTATTTGTCATTTATGATGTTTGGGTGTTTGAGGAATTTTAGGATATTACACAATATTTTAGGTTAAAATTAGATTAATGCTGTCTGTCTCCCCTATTTACAAGCTCTGGCTTCTGGGGACGATGGACAACATGATTGTATTTATCTGTTTTAATGAAATTGAAATAAATGAAATAAAGAAATAAAGCTGGGTTTAGTCCAGACCTGCTGAAAGCACCATGGACTGACTCCAACCCTCTACTGACCTCAGAGTCTTCAGGCTACAGTCTGGACTCTGGACAAGATCACACAGCTGCTGCACAGCTGAATAATGCAGCTTGTTCAGACTCAGGTCCAGGTGTCTCAGATGGGAGGGGTTGGACTTCAGAGCTGAGACCAGATAACCACAGCTGGTCTCTGACAAACTGCAGCTGATCAACCTGAATAAAGAAGCAAAGAAGGAGATCCAATGTGACACTTATGTTGATGACAATGAGGATGGTGATGATGATGATGACAATTCTTCTTCTTTTCATTAGAATAATGAGATGAGATCAACTTGATTAATCCCTGAAGGGAAATGTAGAATGATAATAATGAGAAGAATAATATGAGAACAGTCAGAATAATAGTAATAATAGTCTGACTATATCATGATATTATTGTCAGCACATGGGAAGAGAAGCTGCTTTCCAGCCAACAGCAGAATCAATCTAGTTGATGGCTCATACTGTCACTGTGCAGCTTTAAAGTTTCCTGCTTAAAGTTTGTTGACCCAGTTCCAAAGTGCAACAAAACAATGCATTGAATTGTTCCTCCTTATTCTATCTGAGCCAAGGAAGCTCCCCCAGGCTCTCCTGTCTCCTGTCTCTTCCCTCTCTGCATCTTCTTCTCTGGCTTTATTGGCTGCAGCCTCAGCACAGCACAGAGGTAAAGCAGCAGCAGCAGCAGCAGCAGCAGCAGCTCAGACACTAAACACAGCTCAACCACCTGGACACATGATTTCATCTGTGTGTCTCTGTGCTCCACATGTGCTTTCATTTCTATGGGATCAACTTTATAGAGACACTGTGGATTTGTTCTTCACAATGAGATTTGGATTAGGGAACAAACTGGGTGGACAGTGTCAGGACCAAAAGCTGCTGGCTTCAGTTCAGGAACAAAAACTACTCAAAGCTTCTTCACACAGCATCAGGATTTGAGGCCTTGGCAATGACAACAGGCTGAGAACTGCTTTCTAATGGCCCAGTCCCAATGCACAGACCAGATCATGTCCTTGTGTTGGGACTGATCCCCACTGTGTCATTGGCCACTAAACACAAGCTTTGGAATCCCATTCATAGATTGTTGACAACTGACTGTGTCATATGTTTTCTCTGAGTTTCATCAAGTGAGAAAAATCAGATAGAAATGCAGAGAGAATCCAACATTATCGTCAGCAAACTGATGCTTATTGTGTGGTTTTTGGGACAAAGCAAGACCCAATGTCCACTACAGGGACGTGTTCTTCCCCAAAAAGAAAGAGGACTTTGTTTCTCATGTCCCAAAGTCTTCACTTCTATTCCAAAATGGAAATATTCCAACCTTTTTCCTTCTGGCTCTCAGGAGGATGTCAGATATTAGTCTGGTCCAATATTGACATATTGTTGGGATCAAAACTTGGACAAACACTGGACAGTTTCAGTTGAAACAGTTTCAGCTTTGGACTGTTTCCACAGTTTGTTTAGAAACACAAAGGATTCAGAACAACTTCCTGACAGATGACATTTTTGGGACATTCTTAGTCTGCTGAGAATAGAAGAACAATGAAAACACTGAAGGGAACAACCAACATTCACAGGAGCTTTAGTTGTGGATTCAACATCTAAGATCTACAATAGTAACAGTCAGTCAACTGACCTCAGAGTCTCCAGTCTACAGTCTGGACTCTGCAGTCCACCACACAGCTGCTGCACATCTGGATCCAGCAGGTCGTTCATAATCAGGTCCAGTTCTATCAGATGGGAGGGGTTGGACTTCAGAGCCGAGACCACGACTTCAAAGTGAGTCTCTGAGAGTGCAGAGCCATAAAGTCTGTGAGGACATATATTAGAAAAGCTGTTATTATGACAGAGACAATATATTGAGTTGAATCAGTTGATGTCAAACAGGGACATGTCCTGTTGTGTCTTCACATCAGTGGTTCAGCTGATCTTCTCTCAGTGGGTTGGACATGAAATAAGAATTCTTCTCACTCTCTGTCACACTGCACACGCTTCATCTTTGTTCTGCTTTCATCTTGGACAGGAAGCAGAGAAAACTCAGTTCCTTTGGAACTTCCACAACAGGCCTGTCCCTGTTTATTCCAATGTTGGACATTTGTTCACATGTGGCAGAAAAACATCAGTGTGTGAAGAGAAACAGAAGAAAAATGTGTCCCATGGAAAAACCATTGGAAAGAAAAAGAAGAACTGTGTTCATTCACTGTACAGAGAGAAAAAAATCAACAGGAACATCTGCAGCTTTTACATTTACATACATTTCAGACTCAGTGTTTGGAGAATCCATTCAGAGGGCATTGTTGGTGTATTTATTAAACACACAATGATGCTTATAGTGGACTTATATTTACTAGGAATATCAGTCCAATATCATTGTCTTTTAATGCAATACAGTGGGTACGGAAAGTATTCAGACCCCTTTAAATTTTTCACTCTTTGTGTCATTGCAGCCATTTGCCAAAATCAAAAAAGTTCATTTTATTTTTCATTAATGTACACTCAGCACCCCATCTTGACAGAAAAAAACAGAAATGTAGAAATTTTTGCAAATTTATTAAAAAAGAAAAACAAATACATGAAATGTTTCATGTATATTTTAACAGGAGTGTAGTATTTTGGGCAGCAAAAGTACCCAATAATACGTGAAAAATAGGTTTTTCATGTACTAAAGCAGATTTATAGTGCAGCTTCCAGCAACTTCACTGGTTTCATTTTAACACAACTTCAAGTATTTCAAAGTATTTCAAAAGTATACTCAATATACTTTTAGAAAATATACAAAAATAGATTTCTTTCACTTGGGCACATCTGGACTTACTTAAACTTTCTGCAGTTCCTCACAGCTGGAATCAGTCTCAGTACTCCCTGGGTTGATGTGTTGTACTGGTTCAGGTCCAACTCATCCAGAACCTCCTCTGACATCTGCAGCATGTAGGCCAGAGCTGAGCACTGGATCTCAGAGAGTCTCTTCCCTGATCTGTTCCCTGACTTCAGGAACTCTTGGATCTCCTGATGGACTGAGTGGTCGTTCAGCTCCATCAGACAGTGGAAAATGTTGATGCTTCTGTCAGGATAGATATGATATCTGTTCATCTTCTTCAGGTTGTTGATGGCTCTCTGAATGGTTCCTGGACTGGTCTCTGCCTGACCCAGCAGGCCTCCTAACACTCTCTGGTTGGACTCCAGACAGAGGCCATGAAGGAAGCGGACAAACAGGTCCATGTGGCCACTTTTACTTTCTAGGGATATCTCCATGGTTCCCAATAGGAGGCCATCTAGGGTTAAATCAACCATAGAAAGAGGTGACCTTCTGTACTTTCGCCCCAGGAACTTCTCCAGTACCTGTGTCCTCCTGTCATTGTAACAGTGGACCATGTAGACTGCAGCCAGAAACTCCTGAACACTCAGATGAACAAAGCTGAACATCATGGCTTCATTCTTCCTCCCCCTCTCCTCTTTAAAGATCTCTGTGAACACTCCTGAGTACATTGAGGCTTCACTGACATCAATGCCGCTCTCTTTTAAGCCTTTCTCATAAAAGACCAGGTTTCCTTCTTCCAGCTGCTGAAAAGCCAGTTTTGCTAATGACTTCATGTCCTGAAAACACTTTTCTGAGCCTTCTGGACCGTATTTCTTTTCCCTCTGTTTGATCTGAAACCACAGGAACTCTGCGTACATCTCAGTCAGGGTCTTGGGCAGCTCTTCCACCTCTCTGGTTTCCAACAGATCCTCCAGAACTATAGCAGTGATCCAGCAGAAGACCGGGATGTGACACATGATGTGGAGGCTTCGTGAGCTCTTGATGTGGGAAATGACTTTATTGGACCGCTCCTCATCTTTGAACCTCTTCCTGAAGTACTCCTCCTTCTGCTGGTCTGTGAACCCTCTGACCTCTGTCACTATGTCCACAAAATCTGGGTGGACCTGATTGGCTGCTGCAGGTCTGGTGGTTATCCAGAGGCGAGCGGAGGGAAGCAGTTTCCCCCTGATGAGGTTTGTCAGCAGCTCGTCCACTGAGGTGGACTCTGTCACTTTAAATTTAAGTCTCTGAGTTTTATCGGTACTACAGTCCAGCTGGAGGCGACTCTCATCCAGTCCATCCAAAATAAACAGGAGCTTGAATTCACTCTTGTCATAGTTGGTGTTTCCTGATGACTGCAGCTTTTGAAAGATGAAATTCAGAGCCTCCTCCTTGATCCCAACAGTTTCCTTAATACATTCATGCAGGAGCTCTGCCAGACTGAACTGGTCTCCCTTCAGTGGATTCAGGTGACGGAAGCTGAGGGGGAAAAGCAGATCCATGTCCTGATTGGTCCGTCCTTCAGCCCAGTCCAACACAAACTTGTGCACAAGGAATGTTTTTCCAATTCCTGCGATCCCATTGGTCAGCACTGTTTTTATGGGTCTGTATTGTTCAGGAGGAGGTTTGAACATGTCACTGGGTTTCACTGGTTTCTCTGTATCGGTTTTCTTCCCTGCCATCTCAAGCTGCCTGACCTCGTGCTGTTTGCTGATGTGTGTGGAGGCTCCAGCTGTGATGTACAGTTCAGTGTAGATCTCATCCAGACGCTGCTTATCCTTATTCTCTGTCCATCCTTGTGTTGCACACATGAACCTGTCTTTGAGGTTTGACCGGAGAATCTCCTGATAGTGTGTGATGGACTGTGGCTCTGGTACTGGAACCTCTACAACTGAGCCAAACATAGATGGGGAAGAACATAAAGGCATTAGTGCACATGTCTCCAGATGCAGCTTCTTTTTACTATGTGACTGTAATTACAGCCTTATCATGTCTGATCCATCTGTCCAGGGATGTGGTCTGTGTCTTCCACTGATTCAAAACAAGCAGATTTACCTTTAGTGTGAGGAGCTGCTGAAGGGTCCTGAGGAGGGTGAGCCTCAGACGTCTGAACAACAACATCAGCCTCATGTGTCCTGGCAGGAACCTGACCTGAAACAGGAACAGGAACATCTCTTGAGAAACTCAGACTGATTAATGCAATCACACAAATAAACAGAAGGAGCTTCATAAATTCAGGTCAATATTTACCAGGTCTGTTGTTTACATTCATGTTTACAGTGATGTTTACATCACCACTCACATGAGCACCAGTAAACTGAGGTGCCATGCTGACACTTCCATCCTGGGCAGTGACTGTGATGTTTGGTGCTTCCCTCTGAGCTGCAGCTGAAAAAAAATAAAGGTTGGTAAAATGTGACACAAGACACTGACAACCCAATTTTCTAAAATATTGGAAAAAGTCTCTATTAAACAGCTGGATGAGTTTATGGAAAATATAAATTACTATGTGAACAGCAGTATGGATTTAGAAGGAACAGAACAACTTAGATGGGGAAGAACATAAAAGCATTAGTGCACATGTCTACAGATGCAGCTTCTTTTTACTATGTGACTGTAATTACAGCCTTATCATGTCTGATCCATCTGTCCAGGGATGTGATCTGTGTCTTCCACTGATTCAAAACAAGCAGATTTACCTTTAGTGTGAGGAGCTGCTGAAGGGTCCTGAGGAGGGTGAGCCTCAGACGTCTGAGACCAGAGGGGTCCTGGTGAGAGACAAAGGGGGGTGTCTGTTATTTTCATAGTTACGTTCATGTGGATTTGGTTTAGTGTCATTTTTAATGGCCACATGTTCAGACTCAGGTGGACAACACTGCATGTCTTCCTGCTCCAAATGAAACACCAGCCAAGACCAGGATTTTCTCTTAGAACAGCACCAGTGTAATGTTTTCATCACTAAAGTGATATCATCTTAAATCACAACATGAACCTTCTGAACTTTCAAGCAAATTCCAATTCAGTGAATTTCAGCAAGTCCACTGTCTGGTTGTTGGACAGGATTAAAGTCTCACTGGTAAAACCTGAATTCTGTTAAAAAAACAACACTGTCCTTTCCTCTTCCTGTTACTGACCTTCTGGTCCTGAGCTGATGTCTGACAGACTCTGCACCAGGTCCTTCCTGGGAATCTTCTCTAACACCTTCTTGGTCTCCTCCACAGTTCCATCAAGTCCATATCTCTGCACCATCAGACTCACAGTGTCAGGTCTTCTTGCCCTCTCCAGCTGGCTCCTTCTGATGCCTTCCTGCTCCAGGAACCACTTGAACTTTTTAAATTCATCTTCTCCCAGATCCTCCAGAATATCTAATATGTCCTCTGGTCCCATTGTGAGTCCCTGGTGAGATCAGAGACCAGTGTCAACAGTTAGTTGTGTTATTGTTTCTCCTTTTGTTGGAGTTTTTACCATTCAACTGACATAGTAACAAATCAGAAAACAGGAAGTCCAGCCACACGGACATGAAGCCAGAGTCCAGTGGACTCAGAGCAGGCAGCACAACAACTGTCTTTAAAGCTGGCCCTCTGTTCTGGGCTCAGCTGCAGCTTTAATGTGGATTCTTCAGAGGATCAGGACTTTGTGTCCACAGGAAGTCACGGCCTGTTGTTTCCTCCTTTAGTTTCAGTGGCTTTGTGTGGACCCAGGTTCTTCCCTCCACAGTCCACAGAGAGAAAAGTGAGTGTGAGCCTCCAACAGTCAGATCATAATAATGTTGGATTAACACTCACCTGCTTCAGCTTCACTTTTCCTCCTCCTGCTGTCTGCTCTCAACATGGAGTCTGAGCTCACCTACTGAACACTTCCTGCTGCGCCACAGGAAGTCACATGACTCTGTGGTTACAGCAGTACCACTATACACACATGAGTACACTACCCGCTCTGATCTGGGTTTAATGTTGTACTGCAGCTCTACTGGGTACTGAACTTACAGGTACTACTTATATATTTCTAGCCTGCTTTTTAGTGTATTCGCAGAAAGACCAGTCCAACCAGGACCCCAAGCCCACTACACAACAAAGTCCAGGACATGGTCCCAGCAGCTGGTACTCTGAGGGTCCAGGTACCAACAAGTGGACAACATGAATTAAATCCAACACAGCAACACACACAATGTGACTATTTACTCTAAAGTACTCCACCTAATACTACAAGACAAATACCTAAATGTTGTGTATAAGTAGGGATGGGAACTGAGACCAGGACCAGTATTGATTCTGCCTATTGGCCCGATTCTTTATTGATTCCTGATCAGGTCAATATGAGCCAAGTTTCCGTCAGTCAAACTAAAGTCCAGGCTGGATCTACTTTTTGTTTCTGACGCACTTTTCCCAGAAAGGTCCCAGAGCTGTCGTCTCCAGAAACTCACAGGAAACAGGACGACAGCTCTTCAACACGACTCGGACTTTCACCTTTCACAGAAACTACTGAGCAAAAATCCTCAATATATAAAAACTGCTGCCCCTCAGACCACGGACCAGACCAGCACATAGTCCAGCTCCTACAGTCCACCTGGATCCTGAACTGGAGCCTCGGACAGTGAAACCATAAAGAAAATAAGAGTCGAACTTACCGTGCCTCACAAACTATTAGTTTGAAAACCAACGCTGCCCCCCCCCCCCCCCGCTACACCAGCTCCTTCACAATAAAAGCCTCGCCTCGCCTATATACGTCTAAAAATACTTCGGTGGGGGCGGAGGGGGACCAGAAATAAATTAACAAGATATCGCAGCCAGAGACACTTCACCGCGGTGCATTCTGGGCATTCTTAATGCCATTCTTTATTTTAAAGAAATAGAGGCGACCTTTACTTTGAAGGGGTGAGGTCAGACTGCTTTATCCCACGTGATTTACTGAAAACCTCCCGTTTCCACCAAAGCATCGCGATAATAAGGGCAAAGCCTGTTACTGCCCAAAGTCCCTGTGGACCCCGAGTATTTCCTATGAAAATGGGGGTTTAGAAGCCACAGATTTTGAATCTTTTATTGCAGCTCTTAGAGCCAAATGGCTTAAAGGTTGTATTTCCCAGCCTCAATCAATATGGTACCACATTCTCAATAGTTTGTTTAATAAGGTTGGAGGGATGGATTTTCTGCTTAAATGTGATTTTGAGATCCCAAAAATTCCTGTCAAATTATCTAATTTCCACAAACAAGCCCTTAATTTTGGCAAAATGTTATTGTCCCACAGTTTTTCACCCCATAATGCACTGCTGTGGAATAATAGGGCTATTACTATAAAGAGGAAGTCAGTTTTTAAATCTGATACAATCTGGTACAATAACGACATTAAATTTGTTACTGATATCTTAAATTCCAACGGCCAACTACTTTCCTTAGAAGAATTTTAAATTAGAATTAATTATCTTGTAGTTTCCAAGAAAGATTATGACATATTATGCAAAGCTCTTCCAATGGCCTTACTCCAGTTGATTCAGGGCTCCTTACAATACTCCTTGGTAACTCCTGCCTTGTCTGCCCTAAAAGTGGGTGTCATTAATTTGTTGGATAAGAAATGTAATAAAGTTTTTAATTCGGTTTTCAAACAAAAAACTTTTGGAGACTTTAATTCATGTTATTCAAGGGACTGTTTAGATATTTCTTTGTGTAAAAAATCCTTTTCCTTCTATCTCTCCTTTCCTATTGCTCCTAAAGTTAAAGAAACCCATTTTAAATTAGTCACAGCAATTTACCCTGTGAATATTTTTTTACAGAAGTGAAGTTAATCCATGGACCTTCTGCTCTAAAGAGCCTGAAACTTGAGGCTTCTATTTCTAAGTCTCTCTTATTTTAATATTTTAAGTGCTATAGCACAGCATTTCTCTATATATGAGATTTCTTCTGTAGTTCATTTAGAAGTAATAATTAGAGTTATTATAGTTTGTTGTTTGGAAATAAATTGAATTCAAATGTCAATCCTGCCAAAATATTCATTGGATCTTTGAAATTGAGTTTGTTTTTAGTTTGATGTCATTATGTGTTTTTCATTCATTGTTTCACTAAGAAGAACTAGAAGAACTCAAAGCCCAAAGTGTGACAAGGACTTTAATCTCACACTTTAGAGGAGGAGGAAGTAGCTTCTATGATTTCCTTGTTGTCATCAGTCTCTTCAGCTTCTGTCCATAACAAAGATCTTTATTGTTAAGACTCTATATTGTCCAGTAACAACAACAATAAAGACGTGGCAGGCTGCTCTTTTCTAAACTCACAGTGAACAGTGAGGACAATGTGCTGTTCCTTGGGCTTTGAAAAATACCTTCTGGTCCACCTTCATGTCTCCGTGACTCCAGCTGGACCTCAGCGCCGATCGACGACCCTTTGGACTAACACGTCCGTGACGGCGGCCTGGTCTGAGGGACACGAGCGTAAACGCCCGAAGCTTCCCACAGGAAATAATCACAGATCACAGCTGTATTTGATATTGTTTTATGCTTCACCTGACACACAACAGACACATGTAGGCCTGAGACAGGCAGGTCTGATCCACTGATATTACATAGACATCACATGTTTTGAATCCAGCTGCAGTGGGGCAGCAATCAAACAGAAAATCCCATTTTGTCCCACTTTCACACACACAACCTCAGCCTCACTCCCAGTCTGAGTCCACGTGCAGGGAGACGAGACAGAATCACACAGTGGATCAGAAAAGACCAAGAGGAGGGAGGTGATTTAGCAGAAGTTCACTCTCAGAGAACTAAATGGCATTTTGTCCTCAACAGATTCCTACGGTAAATACATTCTGTAGATTAAGACGCATAAAGACATATTCAGATTACAGGATATTCAGAAGTCAATGCATTCACATTCTACACTAATACAAACTCATATTGGATATAGTGCACAGCCAGATTGACCTTTTACTTTGAAAGGACACAGAGAGAGAAAGAAGTGGTGTATTAGCTTTGGTTCCTTATCACATGATGTGGTTCCTACTCTCCTGTTTTTATTTCTGTTTATTTCTCCCCCTCAGTCAGTCGACAATTTGCATTGGCTGGAAAAGCAAAGACAAACAACTGATCCACCTGTTGGGACCAACAGCTGGTTCCTCCTCAGCAGCCTATTCCAGTCCTGTAGCTCAGTGTTAACACAACATCAGTTTGTTGTCTGAACATCAGCTGGGGCATGTCAACAACTTCTCAACAGGCAGAAAAACACCTGGAGAAGGATTTAGCCCAGAAAAGAAAAGCTCTCAGATATTTCACAGAAAACATGTCGTGCTGCTGATGCTTCAAATGCAGAGACCACTGTGCATTAAACAGCAGTGAAGGATGATCATTGGATTCAAAGGCTCATGTAGAAATCCTTTTTTCTTTCTCTCAGCGTCAGCATCATAATGAGACCAAAGACATGTTGCATGTGTCTGTTTTCCACAGAGTTTCTGTGAAGTGAGATTAAAAAGCTGCAGCATCATTTCCTGTAGCTAACAGCTAATAATAATGGAGAGACAAAGTAAAAACCTCAGCACTGACTGAAACATGTTCCAGTTCCTGAGCTTTGACAAATCAAACACATATTGCATTGGTTTATTTCTGCTTCATACAAACACATTGTTTTAGAAGATTCTCTAGATCCATTTTCAGTAGTTGGCACATAGACAGTATTTCAGCACAGCTTGAAGAACTTGACTCCACACATCACAGATGCCAAAACAAGAAAGAACTTATCAATCCTTTTGGCTCATAGGCCACTGTTGTTTTCTTCTTCACCTGTATAACAAACATTATTGGCTCATATGTTTGATGGTCTGTTTCCTGTTTCAACTGAACAACAGATAAATGACTTCACTTCATTCTCATCATGACAAGACAAATGTCTATATTCCTCAGTACTGACTGCACACGTGATACATAAAGCAGGAGCTGTACTCATGCTCCATGCAGAGGACCAAGAGAAATATGCTCATATACCCTCATTTCCAGACTAGAAGGCACTTTGTTTACTTGTCCTGGGACTTTCCACAGTCACTACCTTTAGAATAAACTCAGGACTCAACTGAAGATCATCTGAATATCCAGATCAATCAATGAGTTGACACTAAACTCTGACTCCTCATGGAACAGCAGTGAAAATGCTGCTCCAAACAAAGAGCTATACTGCAGACTGCAAAGTGCAGCTAACAAAGTCTGCAGCTGAAACCCAGTTTAGACTGAGTGTTGACATTCAGACAACCTGAGAGAGGAGGAGGTGACGCTGCTTCACCTTCTCCCTGATGTTGGTGCAGTTGTTGAACGTTCTTTGACACAAATGAATTTCATCAAGCACTTCTGCTTGTTGTTCTGTCTAGTCCACGTTCTTCACAGGCTCATTTAGACTAGAATTAGGATCATTAGAAATGGGACTTACACAGCCAAGAGACTTCTAGATGTTCTTTTCTCTTCAACAAGGCAGTTTTTGCTAAAAGTCACTAATATTCTGCGGCCACTTATATGACTTCTAACAAGAACCTGAAAGTAATTATCTACAGTGTTCACCTTCTCAGCACTGACACTGAACCTGTATTCAATGCATATACAAAGCATGTCCCACACTAAAGGAAATGATCCTGCAGCAGCGTTAACCCATTGGATATGTGAATAAAACAGCCATAGGGCTGATCTTCTCCCTGGAATCATCATATGCACATACGAGGCTGAGTTATGTTCATGTCTGGACCAACAGAGTCGACTGTTTTTACACCTGCTGTTTGTTAGGAGCAGAAACTAAACAACCATCAGATAAAAACCAAGTGTTTCTGCTTTGGATGTCCATTTAGGATGCACAAGCTGTTGGAAGTGCATCAAGACAAACTCTAACTTAACCTCATCCCTTTATTCCAGGCTGGTAAACCCAATTCTTTGTCCTACCAATGACAGCCTCACTACACTGTGTGCTTCAATGAGAAAGTCCATCTCTGTGAAACACCAACACACTATTGACTTTTTCTCACTTATTTCACCTAGAAAGAAAATCTAGAGCACAGACAGACTAAAGCTCTCACACACAGAGTTTGGACACATTCACTTGGTCCAACTAGGGACTACTTCAGATTTTAACAACAGTGGGACCCAGTTTTAACCAAGACCATGTCCTTCTCCCTCAGACCCACAGTGTGACCTGCTGATTTCCAGGGCCAGTTGTGTAGAAGAAGAACAGAAGGTGGTTTTTTCAGACCTTCTCCACTTAGGGTCGGTGTTGGTCGGGAGAAATCCAGCTTCTGTGGTTTAGCTGGTGAAGGACTGGACACGACTGCAGAAGTAGATGTGTTTTTCCTTTAGGTGTTTTAACAAATTGGATGTGGAGTTTTTAGCTGTTGATGAGGTTTTGTGTGTCCGTGTCTGAGGGAGATTGAGGGAGAACCAGACTAGTCCATCCAGTCTGAGTGGCCTATGAAGATGGGACCCCTCTGAATACTGACCAATCATCAGTGACACTCTGTCATATTCTGGTCTTTGCTCCCCTCTAGTGGTTCCTGTCAGCTGTGAGAAATACAAGGTGACACCTCAGCACCACAGTACTACAGCAGAGGACAGGACAGGACTGATCCAGTGAGGGGGGTCAGGACAGGACTGATCCAGTGAGAGGGGTCAGGACAGGACTGAGCCAGTGAGGAGGGTCAGGTCAGGACTGATCCAGTGAGGGGGGGTCAGGTCAGGACTGATCCAGTGAGGAGGGTCAGGTCAGGACTGATCCAGTGAGGGGGGGTCAGGTCAGGACTGATCCAGTGAGGAAGGGTCAGGTCAGGACTGAGAAGTTATCTCAGCCTGAAACAGTTGTCTCATTCTTTTGTTCCGACCGGAAGAAGGAGATAAAAACCAATCTTGCCAATCACAGTATCAAAGGGATGAATCATTGACAAAGAAAACAGGATCTAACAGCCTTTGAGAAGAGCGATGGCCCCACTGGGAATGGTATCCATTACAATGGAGAACTCACATGGAGTGACAGGAATATTATATTTCTACAAAAACTCAGAATAAGAATAGAAATAACCATCAGAGTTTAGTCACTGAGAAACAAGAATAATATCATTATTGATCCAATTTGGAAAAGACAAGGATTTCCTTTTCTAAAGAATACCACCATTATTCCAAATCCAATAACTGTGAGGACTAAAGTTCTGTTTATAAATCAGATGCCAGGCCAAAAGGGCTTGTTAGTGAACACTGGATCATTTAAGGGGCAACTTAGCAATATTGGAATGACATAACAACAAAAAAGGAAGAGCTCCAACCTTAAAAAACTGAATCCAGCACATTCATATTTCTTTAGAACAAGGGATTTCTTGACATAATGTCTCTCATGTTTCCACAGAAAGTCCAATAACATTCTATCAATGTGTTATGGTCTGATAACAGCTGCTATCCCTCCACCATATTAGCTCTTCAGGTCTACATATATATATAAACCCAAAGCCAACTGATTATCGGCACCGTCCACAGACCTTTCATTCACATTCTTATTCATCCTGCACCGTGGTGTTTCCTTTGTTCTTATGTTCTCCTACAGGTTAGTGGCCTCCTATAGGTTAGAGGTTCTTTATAGGACAGGTTAGGACCCTTTCACCTGTCTCCAGTCCTCAGCAACATGCAGATTCAAATGGTTCTGCTCACCTTTTGTTTGGTGATCATCGGTCGCTGTGAGCGGCAGGCAGGTGGTCCAGATCCCGAGGTCCCATCAGCCCGTCCTGTCAGCGACGCCAATAATGTGGTGGAACGTTCTCCGGCCAGGGTGAAGCCGTCGAAGCCCCACAGACACTGTTCTTCTCTTTTCTTCTCTGCCAATGTGTGAAATCAAAGTCTCCAGTCGACAAAGTCTGAACCACATGTTTATTATAGCAACAGAGTCCTAATAAACCTGAGTCGTAATAATAAAAATAGAAATATAGGCTATGTACATAATGAATATAAAAGACTGATCATATAAGATTCAATGAATGCTTATGGAATGGATATGGTTACATATTGGATCATGTCCCACAGTTTCCATGACTGAGCAGGGCTGGTCTCTGTTTTGTTCCAGGCCTGGGGCTGCAACACAACATGCCAGTTTTCCTGGTTCAGCAGTGGGACGAGGAGAATGGACAGCACATCCAAACAGAGTCAGTAGAAATGAGGTGAGCAGACTCAGACTGGACCAATGAGCAGGAGCCGTGGCTTCCCAACACCTTTCTGAACAAAACAAACCATAACCAGGGCTGGAACTAGAAAAACTGGTTTCCCAAAAAGTGGCAGCAAGCAGCCACTGCACTGTCACTGCAAAGAGTGAGGCCACTGTCACATCTGGATGTGGACACTCAAATGTAAGGAAACAAAAAGTGTTTTAAAAAGGCAAAAAGACAAAATCAAGACATTTCCATATTTGGATCAACAGCACCTTGATAAGAGTTTGAGGTGAAGTCATAAACTGTCTCCATTCAGGACCCCAGATCCCATCATGATATTACAGTCAGACATTTCACTGAGCCACATCTCTACTTCACATCAGGTCTAAGGTTCTGGAAAGGTGTGGGTCCAATTGACAGAGACCATCAATCAGGACTGAACTGGCTTCTGTTCCTTTTCTTCTCACCATGTCAATCACAGCTCGAGCCCTGTCAGCTCTGGTCTCTGCTCTGGCGGACTCCATTTCTCCCTGATTTATTACATCCTGCTGCAAAAGACTGTCCAGCAGCTGGTTCAGAACTGGTTCTGACACATTTTGAACAAACTGGGTCCGAACTGATAATAACAAGGTCTTTGCTGACGGACTCTGAGGCCTCTGTAGATTTTCATTTCTAGGAGCAGCATCTGAGGAACAAGCAGGATAAGGACTTTTATCAACTTATGTCTCACTCACACATTTCTACCATGGTACACTGGGGGGCAGGTCTGGTCAGTTAGAATGAAGAAAACATACGTGTCCTGTTCTGGAGACCTGTGGGGTCAAATCAACAACATAGTGGCAGGAGGTCAGACCTGCTACTTTCTGCTACTAATGGGGTTTTAAAGACAGCTAAAGGGAACAAGAAGAGCTGGAGATGATGAGTTTCATGCTGATAAAAATTCCTGACATGTCATGTCCCCTACTGGAATCAAAAAGTGAAATCAGCTTTCAACAAGACAAAATATGTTGTTTGGGAATCACTTTGGGTTCACTGTTCTTAGTTCTTTTTAATTTTGCTGACCTGATGAGACAGTAGAAATCAGCACACGTCATGTTAACAGCCAACTATGCAGCTTCTTTACTACTTCCTGTTTGAACTGACGCTGTTGGACGGGAATATCCAGCTGTGTTTGCATCAACTCCACAACAACTCAAATAAGTTACATTCTGCTGGTAGCAAAGTGCAGTAAAATCAGTAAATTAATAGTTTTTTGTTACTTGGTTGTGAAAAATCACAGTACCTTTGGTTTTAGGAGCATCAGTATCATGTGAATAATGCAATCACATAAATAAACAGAAGGAGCTTCATAAATTCTGGTCAATATTTACCAGATGTGTTGTTTACAGTGATGTTTACATCACCGCTCACATGAACACCAGTAATCTGAGGTGCCATGCTGACACTTCCATCCTGGGCAGTGACTGTGATGTTTGGTGCTTCCCTCTGACCTGCAGCTGAAAAAAAATAAAGCTTGGTAAAATGTGACACAAGACACTGACAACCCAATTTTCTAAAACATTGGAAAAAGTCTTTATAAAACAGCTGGATGAGTTTATGGAAAATATAAAAAACAACTATTCAGTTGGTATTTTTATTGAGCTAAAGTTGATAAATCTATCATAAATAGATCTACAATTGATCTAAAGCTGTGATGACCAAAGTGACTTTGCTATGAGGTCACCATCAGCTGGAGTGATGCTGCAGGTGGACGAAGACTTTACCAGTCAGGCCAACACTGAGATTCCAGACTTCAGACTGAAGTCAATGGAAGTCCATCACAGGGCCACATAGAGACAAACAACCTCACACACTCACTCCTATGGGCAATTTAGAGTCACCAATCAACCTGACATACATGTTTTTGGACTGTGGGAGGAAACCAGAGGACCTGGAGAAAACCCACACAAGCACAGGGAGAACATTTTTGCTGCGTTGTTTAATACCGTCAGACCTAAGAATGTGTAGTATTCAATTTAATGTTTAACAAACATCCTTGAGTATTTCCATTTCAAATACTTCATACTTTGATTTCACTACATTTTAGATGAAATATTTTTACTTCACTCAGTTTATTTGAAAGTATAATGAATAATTAAAACTCAAAACCTCAAATCAAACACAGCCTGTAGTACTTTGGGCGCAGGTGTTTTCCTGAGCCAAAAACACAATTTAGAAAGATTTTACAATGAAATGAGCAAAAACACTTTATAAAATCAGACTTTAAAAATTAGATGAAGACAATGTTTCAATGTTACTCACAGGATTTGTCTTTGGAAGATTGAGTCACTGTTTTCCAATCGAAGCCAAACCTGTTGGAACAAACCTCAGTTAGAAGGTGAGTAAATAAATAATCAGATTCTCTTTTCCTCCTTTTTATTTCCTCCTTCTCTCAGCAGGCGTCCACATACAAGGAGTCATCAAACCCTCAACTAGCTCCAGACAATACACTGCACCACCACACATCATGGATCTGCAACGTGTGTGTTCTGTCCAGTCCCTGCTGACAATCCCATCAGATTTCTCCTCAGTTCATCACAGGCTGTAGTTTGGATTCATTCCTTCACATTATGGATTAAACTGTTCACTGCTAGAATTAGATCAGACTGAACTGAAATGATCACAAACCTTAAATTGACCTGATTTGCTGATTCAGAGCCCACATGACCTCTGACAGAACCTATGACTCAGCCCACTGCTCTGGTCTTCACTCTGACTTTAAGGTGAACCAGGATTTGGTTCAGACTGGGATCCTGTTTGAAGACTGACTGGTGTTTTTCCACTTTGTTGATTGGCTACTGATAAATTCTCATGTGAGACATTAAACTGATCCTGCTTCAGTGCAAGTTAGCTATAGATGACTATATTGATCAACCCAGTTTCCATGGTGACTGACCAGGCCAAAGTGAACCAGTGTTTGTTGGATTGAAATGCAGGAATTAAGCTCAAGCTCAGCTGCCTGACATTGATCTGGATAAAAGACTGTTTTTGTGTTCCTGACTCACTGACTTCATCAGCAACAGTCGTCTTCACATCAACTCAAACACATGATCACAACAAGCTTCTGGCTGATCTGATTGGCTGAATGTTGTCTCTCTCTCTGTCTTTCTGTCCAATCCTGAAGCCTGTCCCTGTTCTCCTCTCACAGCTTCACTGAGAAGGTTGGAGCTTTACAGGAAATCCTGGATCTTTGCTTTGATACTGACTGGGTTTAGTCCAGTCCTGCTGAAAGCACCATGGACTGACTCCAGCCCTCTACTGACCTCAGAGTCTGCAGGCTACAATCTGGATTCTCCACAAGATCACACAGCTGCTGCACATCTGGATCCTGCAGGTTGTTGTCTCTCAGGTCCAGTTCTCTCAGATGGGAGGGGTTGGACTTCAGAGCTGAGACCAGATAACCACAGCTGGTCTCTGACAGACTGCAGCGAATCAACCTGTATAAAGAATCAAAGATGTAACGTTAGAAACCAAAGTTCCTCTTGAAAATGTTGAATGTTTCAAATGTGTTCAGAGCTGAAGAAGGTTTAGAAAGTAGAAGTTTAGAAAGTGGAAACTCCAAACAGCTGAAGCCAACAGGATGCAGGTTCAAAGCAGTCCCATCCAAAAAGGGTCAAAGAGCTGTCATTAATATGAATGTCAACATGCTGCTGCTTCAATAAAGACGGAGTGACTTCAGCTCTGAAACTCTGCCAGCTCCACCTGTGGCTCCATCTATACAAACTCATGTTGTGCAGCCACATTTCTCTGAGAGGGAAAACAGCCTTTCCCATGAAGATCCTCAGTGTGGATCAGTCTAATATCAGCCTCATGTCTGCAGTTTAGTGTCAGCACAACTTTCACATCACATTCATCTCAGCACACAACCTAAACATGGGGTCTGACCTCAGAGTCTCCAGTCTGCAGTCTGGACTCTGCAGTCCACCACACAGCTGCTGCACTCCTGGATCCTGCAGGTCGTTCTGACTCAGATCCAGTTCTGTCAGATGGGAGGGGTTGGACTTCAGAGCTGAGGCCACGACTTCACAGTGAGTCTCTGAGAGTCGACAGTCAGAAAGTCTGTGAGGACACATATATTAGAAAAGCTGTTATTGTGACAGAGACAATATATTGAGTTGAATCACTTGATGTCAAACAGGGACATGTCCTGTTGTGTCTTCACATCAGTGGTTCAGCTGATCTTCTCTCAGTGGGTTGGACATGAAATAAGAATTCTTCTCACTCTCTGTCACACTGCACACGCTTCATCTTTGTTCTGCTTTCATCTTGGACAGGAAGCAGAGAAAACTGAGTTCCTTTGGAACTTCCACAACAGGCCTGTCCCTGTTTATTCCAATGTTGGACATTTGTTCACATGTGGCAGAAAAACATCAGTGTGTGAAGAGAAACAGAAGAAAAATGTGTCCCATGGAAAAACCATTGGAAAGAAAAAGAAGAACTGTGTTCATTCACTGGACAGAGAGAAAAAAATTTAAGTATATTTACTGATATTTTCCAAAAGTCTGTTCATGGTTTGTGTTTTTACTTCAAATTGTGTCATTCTCTTCCAAATATAATACTATGCCTCCATTTAACTTGAGCTCTATTTCAGTAGACTTATTTAAAGTACACAATGTATGTGTTCCTGGCTGTGAGAAAGTGGACTCTTGGAAGTGGTCTAATTCCTGTGGACAAAGTTTCACTTCAAAATACTCTTTCATACTACATGTTTACTTCATGTGTTTTGGATGTTTGGACAGAATTCTTCGGAGAACTATGCAGAATCCTGAAGATCACTAAAATCCATTTAGTCCCATAGTGGTGCAGCCAAATAATACTTTGACCTCACTAATAGAAAACACAAACTATTGTTCCTGTTTATTGTTATTGTTGTTACCTTGAATGACTTGTTTTGTTCCAAAGCCCTTAAATGGCTGGATTTAATAGTGTTAGAGTTCAAATCAATATTTGTTGGACTGACGGGTTTTGGACTTTGTGTAGGAGTTCAGATTATTTTCAATCCTTTTAGAACGTCTTCAAAGTGCACTGGGCTTTTCAAAGTAAGAGCATTTGAGAACATGCTAACAGGAAGTAGTGCTTTTAGTCCAACATCATTGGATTGGAATCGAAGTAAAGTATCTACATTTCAGACTCAGTGTTTGGAGAATCCATTCAGAGGGCATTGTTGGTGTATTTATTAAACACACAATGATGCTTATAGTGGACTTATATTCACTAGGAGTATCAATCCAATATCATTGTGTCTTGTACTCAATATACTTTTAGAAAATATACAAAAACTGATTTTTTTCACTTGGGCACATCTCGACTTACTCAGCCTTTCTGCAGTTCCTCACAGCTGGAATCAGTCTCAGTCGTCCCTGGTCTGATGTGTTGTACTTCTTCAGGTCCAACTCATCCAGAACCTCCTCTGACATCTGCAGCATATAGGCCAGAGCTGAGCACTGGATACTCCTGATCTGTTCCCTGACTTCAGGAACTCTTGGATCTCCTGATGGACTGAGTGGTCGTTCAGCTCCATCAGACAGTGGAAGATGTTGATGCTTCTGTCAGGAGAGATATCATCTCTGTTCATCTCCTTCAGGTTGTTGATGGCTCTCTGGATGGTTTCTGGACTGGTCTCTGTCTGACCCAGCAGACCTCCTAAGACTCTCTGGTTGGACGCCAGACAGAGACCATGAAGGAAGCGGACAAACAGGTGCAGCTGGCCACTTTTACTTTGAAGGGATTTTGCCATCAATATTTTGAGGAAGTCATCCAATGTTTTATGTTTTTCCAGGGACATGGCTGTAACATGAAGGTATCCATCTTTATATTCCATGTGGGAGTACATCTTTCCGCCCAGGAACTTCTCTAGCACCTGTGTCTTCCTGTCAAAGTAACAGTGGACCATGTAGACTGCAGCCAGAAACTCCTGAACACTCAGATGAACAAAGCAGTAGACTGATTTCTGGAAGATCACACACTCTCTTTTGAAGATCTCTGTACAGACTCCTGAGTACACCAAGGCCTCTGGGACATCCAGACCACACTGCTCCAGGTCTTCTTGGTAGAATATGATGTTTCCTTCCTCCAGATGTTCAAACGCCAGCCTCCCCAGCTTCAGAAGAACTTCCCCATCAGTTTCCGTCAGCTGCAGTGGACTCGTCTCATGTCCCTCACGGTACTTGTGCTTCTTCCTGTTTGTCTGAACCAGCAGGAAGTGTGAGTACAGGTCAGTCAGGTTCTTGGGCAGCTCTCCTCTCTGCTCTGTGGTCAACATGTGCTCCAGAACTGTAGCAGTGATCCAGCAGAAGACTGGGATTTGACACATGATGTGGAGGCTCCTGGATGCCTTGATGTGGGAGATGATTCTGCTGGACAGCTCTTCATCCCTGGACCTCCTCCTGAAGTACTCGTCCTTCTGGGTGTCAGTGAAGCCTCGGACTTCTGTCAGCCTGTCCACACACGTAGGAGGGATCCGATTGGCCGCCGCAGGTCGGGAAGTTATCCAGACCAGAGCCGAGGGAAGCAGATTCCCCTGGATGAGGTTTGTCAGCAGCTCGTTGACCGAGGCCTCCTGTGTGACATCAGACACCACCTTCCTGTTGTTGAAATCCAGTGACAGTCTGCTTTCATCCAGGCCGTCAAAGATGAACAGAACTTTACTGACAGCCAGCTGCTCTGCTGTGACCTTCTGTAATGTTGGATGGAAAACATGGAGCAGCCTGAGAAGACTGATGTGCTCATCTCTGATCAGGTTCAGCTCCCTGAACGAAAGCAGGACCAGCAGACTGACATCTTGGTTTTCTAAGCCCTCTGCCCAGTCCAGACTGAACTTCTGCACTGAGAAGGTTTTGCCAACACCAGCGACGCCGTTGGTCAGAACCAGTCTGATGGGTCTCTGCTGGTCAGGGGAGGCTTTAAAGATCTCGTGGCACTTGATTGGAGTGTCATGGAGGGTCTCCATCTTGGAAGTGGTCTCCAGCTGCCTGACCTCATGTTGGGTATTAACCTCTTCACTCAGTCCCTCTGTGATGTAGAGCTCAGCATAGATCCTGTTGAGGAGGGTTCCACTTCCTGTTGGATCAGGTCCTTCAGTCACACGTTCACATCTCGTCCTCAGACTGGTCTTATGCTGATCTAAAATCTCCTGCAGACCAGAGTCCACTGGAAGACAAGAAAAAGGGTCCAATCAAATAGATATTTGTGTGACACAGAATCTCGACTGTGAAGGACCAACTCAAATGTAGAACAATCGGTGGGTCTTACTGGTTCTGAGTCTTTTTCCACACTGGGGACAGGGACAGTCTCCTGCTGAA
The DNA here is from genome assembly GCF_900324485.2 of Mastacembelus armatus. NCBI lineage: Eukaryota > Metazoa > Chordata > Actinopteri > Synbranchiformes > Mastacembelidae > Mastacembelus > Mastacembelus armatus. The sequence continues at coordinate 16,527,053 of NC_046652.1, read as the reverse complement.
CCAGACCGGTCCCTGTATGAGGTGATGCACTGTCTGCAGAACCAGTGTCCACAGCTGATAGAGACTGGATCCTTCAGGACGTCCTGACACAAAGAACAGCTGGACAGCCGCTGCTCCTCAGAGACCTGAGTCCTGGTCCTGTCCCTGTGGACATGAAGCAAACTGGGATTAGTTGAGGTGGAGACATGTTGAGTGTGGAAACTTTCTTATTGTTTGACTGGACAGAAGCTGGAAACTCCCAGCTGTCTCCCAGCTGGCTTTAAATCAGTTTTCCTCCACAGCTGAACTGACTGATCATGAAGTTTGGAATCTGATCAACATTCAACACTGAGTTTGTCACTTTGCAAAGGTTTGCAGCTCAACATCAAGATGATCCAGTGAGATGTTCATTGAGGGAAAGAAAGAAGAGAGAAGAAGAGAAATGTGGTGAGAAACAGAAAAAGTGATAAGACAGAAACATTTCCATGTGACAGCAGAAATAAAGTCATCAAACAATGAGACTCCTCAGTCTGAACAAAGGAGATGGAATCATTTTACTAACTCAATGAAAAAGAACCAACTTCCTTTTCCAAAGTGCATCAATGACACCACGTCTGGAAGTGGATCAATCCCTTCAAAGCTGCACAATAACAGCAGGAAACTGAAGGAGAACTGCATGTTGGAGTTTTTTGGAAGGGTTTCAACCACTGCATTCCTGATGCAACAGCAGCACCAGGGGACTGCAAACATAACGCTGGGAACGACTAGGATGTTTTCAGTCACTACCACTGTAGACACAGGCTGAGCTCTATTTAGAACAGCCAGAGGCCTGAGCTGCTCCACATGTGGAAAGATGTGTTTCTCTTTCCTGAACTGCTTTAGTTTGACTTAGTCTTATTATTATGTGTGTGTGTGTGTTGTCAATCGACTGAAGCATTAAAGTGACAAACTGCATCTACAGCTTTAATGTCTGTGGAGATTCTCAGTCCAGGTGAAGTTTTCTACAGGTTGAGTCATGACAACTGGACTTCTAGTTTTTAGGTTGAAATGTTTCACTAATCCAAGTGGCTTCATCAGTCTAAGAGAAAGCTGGTATGGAAACTCCAATATATCTTTCAGGTTGGTTTCAGTCCACCCCTAGTCCCATAGGCTCATTAGGTGAGACTATGTAAATCAGGTGAAATTTATTAGACCCACACTTATGAGTTGTGCGGCTACCCTAAGTGGACTTTCAACAAGGCAGGATAAGGACCACATCAAATGTCTTCCAGGGAGGACACACACTGCAGTTGGTGAATCAGAGGGGTCACATGAGTCCACCATTAGATCCTAACGACCCTCACCTGAGCTCACTCCTTTTGTTCACCCAACGAACCTATTCAGACCAGGTGTAAAGTGAAACCAACTCAGGAGTGTGGGTCTAATGACTCACCTGATTTACATAGCACACTTAGTGAGCCCATTGGACTAGAGGTGGAGTGAAACCAACCTGGGAGATAAATTGCAGGTTCCAGTCCAGTTTTTCTTAGACTGATGAACCACTTGGATGAGTCGTGAAATGTTTCAACCTAAAAACTAGAAGTCCAGTTGTCATGAATCAACCTCTCGAGTCCTGCTCTAATTCAGTAGCGTGTATGTGCCATGTTGATCCAGTCCAGGACAGCAGCAAAGAGAGTTTTAGTTTTGTATTGACATAGACTGTTGTATTGTCATGTACAGATGACAACTGTCTCTAGTTTTCTTTAATGCTGGAAGAAATATGTGCCGTTCTTTAACATTTCTGCTGCCTTATCCAGGCATATTCAACAGCTTTCTGTCGTGTAACCTGTGCTCTGAAACCAAAACAGGCCCAGAGGACTGATGCAGCCTACTCTTTGGCTCTGACACTAGTCTTAGTGTTGTAGCCGCAGCACTAAAGTCAAACTTATTGGTTGATTGTTCTGGTTCCACTCACTGATTTACTCTGCAGGATCCACATGAAGCCTGAGGATCAGGGCAGAGTATGTGGGTCCTGGGGACACTGGACTGTTTCCAGTCTGTAGTTTAAAATCATGTTTTAATCTGAGTTTAAATCACAGCTTTGTCATTTGAAAACTGTGTTTGGCTAAATCAGGATTTTGACTGAAAAATAATTGCAGTTTTCTTCCCAGGCAAACAGGTCAGGGGGGGCAGGTGGAGGTGCACCTAAATTCTGCAGTCAACGTGGCCCTGCATTACATCATCTGCTCAGGGATCTTGTTTGTGGACTTCAGCTCGGCATTTAGCATCATCGTCCCAGACATCCTCTGGTCCAAACTCACCTAACAGCTGACCTGGGCTATGAAGTGGCCTGGTAAGGTCTTAGGCCACCTGACAGCCTTAACAAGTACTTTGGGGGGGCGGGTCAGCTGCCATGACCTCCCAGAGCTCCAAACAGGTGGTCACACTGCAGTTGACTCTGACAGAAGACTACAGGCAGACTATAGGAGGACTCTGGACTGGGGTTCTACACTCACTACTTTAGAAACCTGTTGAACACTCTGTGTTCACAAAGACAGGAATCTGCAAACCCAGAGTTTTGGGAATCTGGTCCCTGGTACCTACCTGGTGCCTTCAAATGTGCCTAAGAACTGACGCATCTTCAGCTCAGTTCACAGGAGAAACAGGCTCTTACTTGGTGTATGGGGGTCCAGGTTCAGGACTGAAGACTGGAGAATCTCCTGTGGAGCAGTCACTTTTCACAGACTGACAGATGGTTCCTGGAGAACCTGGTCTCTGTCTGGGATACCGACATCTGCAAAGACAAACATGGTTTTATTGATATCCCATCAGTCACTGATCAGTTCTCTGTCTCTGGAGCTCTGAGTCCACAAAGTGCTGATCCTGCTCCACAACCAGGAAGTTTCAAAGTTTCTAAAGGACTGAGCTTTTCTCTGGGTCTGACAGCTGTCAGAGATGCTGAGAGGAAGACGGGACAGGACTCAGGATGGAGCTGAAGTCAGAACCACCCAGTGGGATAAGCAGGATGCTGACAATCGGCTGGTAACCATAGCAACAGCAGACAGAGGAGATCTAATGAATTTTACTTTTAACACCTCATCTGGCCTATTGAGCGACTACAGTCAGGGATTGTTCATTTTTCAACATGTCTGGAAAAGAAAACACATTGTGCCCAAACTGCAGGATACATCTTGAGGAAATCAGTGTGTTACAAATGAAGACTCTTGGTCTGGAATCTGAAAAAGGACTTCAGGACACGCTCCTGTTCAGACCCAGTGGTCAGTAATAAATGTTATGTTGACCAAAAGTGGGAACTGATCAGAATAAAGTCACCTGGAATAAACTTGGTGCCACAGTGTCACAGAATTAGAAAGAAGAATGGTGGCACCCCAGGAGCATATGTAGGATCATCAAACATACAGCTCAGAAACAGGGTTCAACCACTGTCATATCTAAATTCTAATGAGCAACAAATGTCTGCTGTGACTGAGAAACAAGCACAAAAAGTCATAATTTAATGAAAAATGGAGCCATGGAGCCAGTCAGAGAGACAGAGACAAAGAATCTGGGACAGATGTGAAGAACAGAGATATCCTGCTGCTGTCAGTGACATAAACAGCAGAATTATTACATGCAGCTACCCAAGTGCCATGGTCACTGATACAGCAGCTCTCCTCCCACAGGTCATCTCAAAACACCAAGGAGTCAAACAGCTGATCCTGCATGTGAGTGGAGTGGAGACCAGAAAGGGAGTTTTAAAACAGGACTTTTCTAAATTATTAGAGAAACTTGACAAACTGAAAATCCAGTCATTTGTCAGTGGACCTCTCCCAAACATCTTCCTTTAGGCAATGTCATTAGGAAGCTGTATCTATCTATGAAACCTGATAACACAAACCAGGGAACCAGACTTCAAGCGTGTCTAATTGACATAAAGGCCTGGATGACCAGTAACTTTTAAATTCAGAGAAAACAGAGGTTATTGTATTTGGGCCTAAAAACCTCAGAAATAACTTTTCTAAAATTATAGCTACTTTAGATGGCATAGCCCTGGCCTCCAGCACTACTGTAAAAAACCTTGGAGTTATTTTTGACCAGGACATGTCCTTTAACTCACACAAAACAAATCTCTAGAACTGCCTTTCTTTCACTTGCGCAACATTGCCAAAATTAGGAACATCCTGTCTCAAAATGATGCAGAAAAACTAGTCCATGCATTTATTACCTCAAGGCTAGATTACTGTAACTCATTACTATCTGGATGTCCCACTATCTCCATAAAAAGCCTCCAGTTAATCCAGAATGCTGCAGCCAGAGTCCTGACAGGAACTAGCAAGAGTTCCTGTCAGCTGAATAGGAGTATTTCTCCTATTTTAGCTTCTCTTCATTGGCTCCCTGTAAAATCCATAATAGATTTTAAATTCCTTCTTTTCACATACAAATCCCTTCATGATCAAGCTCCTTCATCTGGCTAAATCTACGAACAGTTTGTGTGTACACAGACCGAGGTGTAAACACAACACCTGATTTGGCATGGTGTCTTTGTAGCGTTGGACGGCTAACAGGTGTCAGACCAGACAGATGTTTTGGATATACAGTGCATCTGAAAAGAGAAGGGCCTTAGTCAGGGAGGTGACCAAGAACCCGATGGTCACTCTGAAAGAGCTCACTTCAGATGACAATGTCATCTCTGTGGAGAGTGGAGGACCTTCCAGAAGAACAACCATCTCTGCAGCAGTTTACCAACCAGGCCTGTGTGGTAGAGTGGCCTGACAGAAGCCACTCCTCAGTAAAAGTCGCATGACAGTCCACCTGGAGTTTGCCAAAAGGTGCCTGAAGGACTCTCAGACTTTTTTATTTTTAATAAATTTGCAAAGATTTTAAACAAACTTGTTTATCCTCTCCAAAGTTCAGCTTCACAATATATCACATAGAAAGTGTGTATTTATTGAATGTCATTCAAATGTGTTTATCTGTGTGTATGAGGAGCCCAGAGTCCATGAGCTGCTCCTGGAAACTGTCTAATAATGAGGGCTGGATTAACCAGGGGTCTGAGAGCTCAGGGGCCCTTGGGCCTGTGTCTCTGTATGAGGGGGCTCGTGTTGTGTCTCCATCTAGTGGCTGAAAGCAGCAACAACACTCAGTCAAGCTGAAACTCGGACCTCCCACTTGTAGCAAACCAACGGCAGAAGAATCACATTCCTGAGAGAGGCAGGAGTGATATCCTTATGGCTTATGAACTGGTCTTCATATCCTGTCCCTCTATTCCTGCTTTGGTTGATAAACAGGTTTAGAGACAGTGGCACTGAGAAAAAGAGAAAAAGCTGAAGATGTTGAGGTTCTCTTTGGGAGTGACGAGGATGGATAGGATCAGGAATGAGGACATCAGAGGGACAGCTCATGTTAGATGTTTTGGAGAAAAAGCCAGGGAAGCCAGATTGAGATGGTTTGGACATGTTCAGAGGAGGGACAGTGAATACATTGGTAAAAGGATGCTGATGTTAGAGCTGCCAGGAAGGAGGCCTAGAGGAAGACCAAAGAGGAGGTTCTTGGATGTAGTGAAGGAGGACATGAGGATAGTTGGTGTGGGTGAGGAGGATACAGAGGATAGGGTTAAATGGAGGCAGATGATTCGCTGTGGTGACCCCTGAAGGGAGCAGCCCAAAGGAGGAGAAGATTTGTTCTGCCAAGTATTTCTAAGGTATTTGAAAAAAATGTTTATCACAGGCTCAGTGATTATTTAGATAGATTCAGTGTCCTTGATCCATTACAATATGGCTGCAGAAAGAAATGAACAACCTGTCTGAAAATTCTTGGGATCAGGATTTTCCTTGACTTGTCAACAGCATTTGATACTATTGATTTTGAGATTCTTTTAGTGAAGCTGCATCATTTTGGTGTCAGGGGCATCACGTTAGGCTGGTTCAGAAGCTATGTTCATGGGAGGGAGCGATATGTACATGTGAATAGTGTAAACTCCTAAAAGAAGACCATCAGGTATGGGGCCCAACAGGGATCAATATTAGGGCCACTTCTCTTCATCATATATATCAATGATTTTGTTAATTCCTCAAGTATGTTACATAAAATTAATTTTGTTGATGATACAACCTTATTTCTGTCACAAAACAATCAAATTTATCTTCAAAATAATATAAATGAGGAACTGTAAAAGGTGAACACGTTAAAATACAACAGAATATTTTTAAATATAAATAAAACTAATTTTATCGTATTCTGTCCAAACATTAAAATAATGCTGACCAGGTCTGCATTAAGATAAATGGCAGGACTATTGAGAGGGTCAAACAGACTAAGGAGTCCATACTGATGAACATTTACATTTTAAGCAGCACATTAGCAACAAGCTAAGAAACTATCACATCATGTTGGCTTGATTTTCAAGCTGAGACACTTTCTTCTGAAGCTGTTTTAACTCTGTATAAGTCATTTGAGCCCCACTTAAACTACTGTAGTGTTATAAGGTCTAATACATATCCAAGTTATCTTGAAAAATTACATTCTTAAATGTTATATCATGGACAAAGATAAATGCCCCAGATTGTGTGATCTTATCACTTCTCCTTCACATGGACAAAGTCCTAGAAATAAACACATCTTAAGGGGAAAGAAACACAAAGTCCAATGTCCAAGTCTGAGTGTGACCTGTAGAGGCCACAGATCTGGAACAAGCTTGAAAACAACATTAAAGCATCTTCATCTCTGTCCAGCTGTAAAAAGAGCTTAAAGGGAAAGTTGCTTCAAACATACACTGATTCCTAAACCTGTTGATCTGAAAACTAAGTCAAGTGGCATCACTTGTTGTTCTTATTTTCATTATAATGTCATGGTTTATTTTTCAGGTACCAGTGTCTATATGTCTGGATGTTATTTGTCATTTATGATGTTTGGGTGTTTGAGGAATTTTAGGATATTACACAATATTTTAGGTTAAAATTAGGTTAATGCTGTCTGGGCCCCTATTTACAAGCTCTGGCTTCTGGGGACGATGGACAACATGATTGTATTTATCAGTTTTAATGTATTTGTGAAATAAATGAAATAAAGAAATAATGCTGGGTTTAGTCCAGTCCTGCTGAAAACACCATGGACTGACTCCAGCCCTCTACTGACCTCAGAGTCTGCAGGCTACAGTCTGGACTCTGGATAAGATCACACAGCTGCTGCACATCGGGATCCTTCAGGTCGTTTTCTCTCAGGTCCAGGTGTCTCAGATGGGAGGGGTTGGACTTCAGAGCTGAGACCAGATAACCACAGCTGGTCTCTGACAAACTGCAGCTCCTCAAACTGAACAAAGAAGCAAAGATGTGACGTTAGAAACCAAAGTTCCTCTTGAAAGTGTTGAATGTTTCAGAATGTGTTCAGAGCTGAAGAAGGTTTAGAAAGTAGAAGTTTAGAAAGTGGAAACTCCAAACAGCTGAAGCCAACAGGATGCAGGTTCAAAGCAGTCCCATCCAAAAAGGGACAAAGAGCTGTCATTAATATGAATGCCAACATGCTGCTGCTTCAATAAAGACGGAGTGACTTCAGCTCTGAAACTCTGCCAGCTCCACCTGTGGCTCCATCTATACAAACTCATGTTGTGCAGCCACATTTCTCTGAGAGGGAAAACAGCCTTTCCCATGAAGATCCTCAGTGTGGATCAGTCTAATATCAGCCTCATGTCTGCAGTTTAGTGTCAGCACAACTTTCACATCACATTCATCTCAGCACACAACCTAAACATGGGGTCTGACCTCAGAGTCTCCAGTCTGCAGTCTGGACTCTGCAGTCCACCACACAGCTGCTGCACTCCTGGATCCTGCAGGTTGTTCTGACTCAGATCCAGTTTTGTCAGATGGGAGGGGTTGGACTTCAGAGCTGAGACCAGATAACCACAGCTGGTCTCTGACAACCTGCAGCCCTCCAACCTGAATAAAGAAGCAAAGAAGGAGATCCAATGTGACACTGATGTTGATGACAATGAGGATGGTGATGATGATGATGACAATTCTTCTTCTTTTCATTAGAATAATGAGATGAGATCAACTTGATTAATCCCTGAAGGGAAATGTAGAATGATAATAATGAGAAGAATAATATGAGAACAGTCAGAAAAAATAGTAATAATAGTCTGACTACATCATGATATTATTGTCAGCACATGGGAAGAGAAGCTGCTTTCCAGCCAACAGCAGAATCAATCTAGTTGATGGCTCATACTGTCACTGTGCAGCTTTAAAGTTTCCTGCTTAAAGTTTGTTGACCCAGTTCCAAAGTGCAGCAAAACAATGCATTGAATTGTTCCTCCTTATTCTATCTGAGCCAAGGAAGCTCCCCCAGGCTCTCCTGTCTCCTGTCTCTTCCCTCTCTGCATCTTCTTCTCTGGCTTTACTGGCTGCAGCCTCAGCACAGCACAGAGGTAAAGCAGCAGCAGCAGCAGCAGCAGCAGCAGCTCAGACACTAAACACAGCTCAACCACCTGGACACATGATTTCATCTGTGTGTCTCTGTGCTCCACATGTGCTTTCATTTCTATGGGATCAACTTTATAGAGACACTGTGGATTTGTTCTTCACAATGAGATTTGGATTAGGGAACAAACTGGGTGGACAGTGTCAGGACCAAAAGCTGCTGGCTTCAGTTCAGGAACAAAAACTACTCAAAGCTTCTTCACACAGCATCAGGATTTGAGGCCTTGGCAATGACAACAGGCTGAGAACTGCTTTCCAATGGCCCAGTCCCAATGCACAGACCAGATCATGTCCTTGTGTTGGGACTGATCCCCACTGTGTCATTGGCCACTAAACACAAGCTTTGGAATCCCATTCATAGATTGTTGACAACTGACTGTGTCATATGTTTCTCTGAGTTTCATCAAGTGAGAAAAATCAGATAGAAATGCAGAGAAAATCCAACATTGACGTCAGCAAACTGATGCTTATTGTGTGGTTTTTGGGACAAACCAAGACCCAATGTCCACTACAGGGACGTGTTCTTCCCCAAAAAGAAAGAGGACTTTGTTTCTCACGTCCCAAAGTCTTCACTTCTATTCCAAAATGGAAATATTCCAACCTTTTTCCTTCTGGCTCTCAGGAGGATGTCAGATATTAGTCTGGTCCAATATTGACATATTGTTGGGATCCAAACTTGGACAAACACTGGACAGTTTCAGTTGAAACAGTTTCAGCTTTGGACTGTTTCCACAGTTTGTTTAGAAACACAAAGGATTCAGAACAACTTCCTGACAGATGACATTTTTGGGACACTCTGTTCTTCAAAGCTTCTATAGAAAGAAACACATCATTATTAATATGACTATTCAATATGAGTGAACACACATTATTGAAGACAGCTCAGTGAAATGAAGTGAAACTGAAGGAATCATTCTTGGTCTGCTGAGAATAGAAGAACAATGAAAACAATGAATGGAACAACCAACTTTCACAGGAGCTTTAGTTGTGGATTCAACATCTAAGATCTACAATAGTAACAGTCAACTGACCTCAGAGTCTCCAGTCTACAGTGTGGACTCTGCAGTCCACCACACAGCTTAAGCACTCCTGGATCCTGCAGGTTGTTCCAGCACAGGTCCAGTTCTGTCAGATGGGAGGGGTTGGACTTCAGAGCTGAGGCCACGACTTCACAGTGAGTCTCTGAGAGTCCACAGTGAGAAAGTCTGTGAGGACACATATATTAGAAAAGCTGTTATTATGACAGAGACAATATATTGAGTTGAATCACTTGATGTCAAACAGGGACATGTCCTGTTGTGTCTTCACATCAGTGGTTCAGCTGATCTTCTCTCAGTGGGTTGGACATGAAATAAGAATTCTTCTCACTCTCTGTCACACTGCACACGCTTCATCTTTGTTCTGCTTTCATCTTGGACAGGAAGCTGAGAAAACTGAGTCCCTTTGGATCTTCCACAACAGGCCTGTCCCTGTTTATTCCAATGTTGGACATTTGTCCACATGTGGCAGAAAAACATCAGTGTGTGAAGAGAAACAGAAGAAAAATGTGTCCAATGGAAAAACCATTGGAAAGAAATAGAAGAACTGTGTTCATTCACTGGACAGAGAGAAAAAAACAACAGGAACATCTGCAGCTTTTGGACTGACACCATTTGGAACAGCTCAAGAACATCTGGAACCAAATCCAGACATCTGGACAACCACATCTGCAGCATGTAGGCCAGAGCTGAGCACTGGATCTCAGAGAGTCTCTTCTCTGATCTGTTCCCTGACTTCAGGAACTCTTGGATCTCCTGATGGACTGAGTGGTCGTTCAACTCCATCAGACAGTGGAAAATGTTGATGCTTCTGTCAGGAGAGATATCATCTCTGTTCATCTTCTTCAGGTTGTTGATGGCTCTCTGGATGGTTTCTGGACTGATCTCTGTCTGACCCAGAAGGCCTCCTAAGACTCTCTGGTTGGACTCCAGACAGAGGCCATGAAGGAAGCGGACAAACAAGTCCAGGTGGCCACTTTTACATTTCAGCGATTTTTCCATGGCTCTCAACAGGAAGTCAACTAGAGTAAGTTCTAAGAACTTATTCACGACATGTGTCTTCCAGTTGGTGTACCAGTGGACCATGTAGACTGCAGCCAGAAACTCCTGAACACTCAGATGAACAAAGCAGTAGACTGATTTCTGGAAGATCACACACTCTCTTTTGAAGATCTCTGTACAGACTCCTGAGTACACCGAGGCCTCTGGGACATCCAGACCACACTGCTCCAGGTCTTCTTGGTAGAACATGATGTTTCCTTCATCCAGATGTTCAAACGCCAGCCTCCCCAGCTTCAGAAGAACTTCCCCATCAGTTTCCGTCAGCTGCCGTGGACTCGTCTCATGTCCCTCATGGTACTTGTGCTTCTTCCTGTTTGTCTGAACCAGCAGGAAGTGTGAGTACAGGTCAGTCAGGGTCTTGGGCAGCTCTCCTCTCTGCTCTGTGGTCAACATGTGCTCCAGAACTGTAGCAGTGATCCAGCAGAAGACTGGGATTTGACACATGATGTGGAGGCTCCTGGATGCCTTGATGTGGGAGATGATTCTGCTGGACAGCTCTTCATCCCTGGACCTCCTCCTGAAGTACTCGTCCTTCTGGGTGTCAGTGAAGCCTCGGACTTCTGTCAGCCTGTCCACACACGTAGGAGGGATCCGATTGGCCGCCGCAGGTCGGGAAGTTATCCAGACCAGAGCCGAGGGAAGCAGATTCCCCTGGATGAGGTTTGTCAGCAGCTCGTTGACCGAGGCCTCCTGTGTGACATCAGACACCACCTTCCTGTTGTTGAAATCCAGTGACAGTCTGCTTTCATCCAGGCCATCAAAGATGAACAGAACTTTACTGACAGCCAGCTGCTCTGCTGTGACCTTCTGTAATGTTGGATGGAAAACATGGAGCAGCCTGAGAAGACTGATGTGCTCATCTCTGATCAGGTTCAGCTCCCTGAACGAAAGCAGGACCAGCAGACTGACATCTTGGTTTTCTAAGCCCTCTGCCCAGTCCAGACTGAACTTCTGCACTGAGAAGGTTTTGCCAACACCAGCGACGCCGTTGGTCAGAACCAGTCTGATGGGTCTCTGCTGGTCAGGGGAGGCTTTAAAGATCTCGTGGCACTTGATTGGAGTGTCATGGAGGGTCTCCATCTTGGAAGTGGTCTCCAGCTGCCTGACCTCATGTTGGGTATTAACCTCTTCACTCAGTCCCTCTGTGATGTAGAGCTCAGCATAGATCCTGTTGAGGAGGGTTCCACTTACTGTTGGATCAGGTCCTTCAGTCACACGTTCACATCTCGTCCTCAGACTGGTCTTATGCTGATCTAAAACCTCCTGCAGACCAGAGTCCACTGGAAGACAAGAAAAAGGGTCCAATCAAATAGATATTTGTGTGACACAGAATCTCGACTGTGAAGGACCAACTCAAATGTAGAACAATCGGTGGGTCTTACTGGTTCTGAGTCTTTTTCCACACTGGGGACAGGGACAGTCTCCTGCTGAACCAGACCGGTCCCTGTATGAGGTGATGCACTGTCTGCAGAACCAGTGTCCACAGCTGGTAGAGACTGGATCCTTCAGGACGTCCTGACACAAAGAACAGCTGGACAGCCGCTGCTCCTCAGAGACCTGAGTCCTGGTCCTGTCCCTGTGGACATGAAGCAAACTGGGATTAGTTGAGGTGGAGACATGTTGAGTGTGGAAACTTTCTTATTGTTTGACTGGACAGAAGCTGGAAACTCCCAGCTGTCTCCCAGCTGGCTTTAAATCAGTTTTCCTCCACAGCTGAACTGGCTGATAATGAAGTTTGGAATCTGATCAACATTCAACACTGAGTTTGTCAGTTTGAAAAGGTTTGCAGCTCAACATCAAGATGATCCAGTGAGATGTTCATTGAGGGAAAGAAAGAAGAGAGAAGAAGAGAAATGTGGTGAGAAACAGAAAAAGTGATAAGACAGAAACATTTCCATGTGACAGCAGAAATAAAGTCATCAAACAATGAGACTCCTCAGTCTGAACAAAGGAGATGGAATCATTTTACTAACTCAATGAAAAAGAACCAACTTCCTTTTCCAAAGTGCATCAATGACACCACGTCTGGAAGTGGATCAATCCCTGCAAAGCTGCACAATAACAGCAGGAAACTGAAGGAGAACTGCATGTTGGAGTTTTTTGGAAGGGTTTCAACCACTGCATTCCTGATGCAACAGCAGCACCAGGGGACTGCAAACATAACGCTGGGAACAACTAGGATGTTTTCAGTCACTACCACTGTAGACACAGGCTGAGCTCTATTTAGAACAGCCAGAGGCCGGAGCTGCTCCACATGTGGAAAGATGTGTTTCTCTTTCCTCAACTGCTTTAGTTTGACTTAGTCTCATTATTATGTGTGTGTGTGTGTTGTCAATCAACTGAAGCGTTAAAGTGACAAACTGCTTCCTGTTTGGGTCCAGGATGGGCAGAGTGTTGCTGCATTGATCCAATCCAGGACAACAGCAAAGGGAGGTTCAGTTTGTGTAACACAGTCTCACATTAGAAGAGACAGGTTTTCTTTAATGCTGGAAGAAATCTGTGCTGTTGTCAGTGCAGCCTTATCCAGGCCTGCTGTTAAGAGGACTTTGTTTCCAGCTGACTGCACGTCTCTTTATGCTACACACTTGTGGGAAATGGTTTGAAACACAAGCCTTCAGAAAGTCCAGGCAGCTGATACTGATGTCATGACCATGTTGTTGGAGAGACCTACAGCAGGTCGTCCTGTGGCTACAGGACTTACTACCTTCCAAGCAGTTTGGTGTAAACTTCTGTCTAAATGTCTTTGTGACATCATGAGCATCTTCACCTTTTTTAAAGTCTGCAGGCAGAGTCCAACAGAGCGACTGAATAAATAGGCCACAGAATCAACATGCTAGATAAGATCAGATATTAGAATTGAACAATAGCTCAGCTCATCAATAAAATAATATCTACTCTCAGTCGTGTTGTTAGACTTGAAAGCAGAACTTTGCCTGCATCGTTGGAGGAGGGGGAGGAATCTGATGTGGCACATGGAGACACAGAAAGTATTTCCATGGTAGCAGATGCAGGTGCTGCACAGACAAAGTAAATCCTTAGCCCTGCACAATAAACAATGAATGACACTGTGTTAATGCTGATACAACAAAGCTCTAGAGGGGAATCTAGAAACAGGTTGGACTGTGATAACACAGGCTGATTCAAACTGGGCTTCCTTCAACATCAACTGATCATTGATCAATTCAGAATCAATACTACTGAGACCATCTATGTTCACTGACAGAAGGGCCAGATGGTGGAGTCTGTTCCTGGCCCAGACCGTGTTAGGCTTTATGAGTTTAATAATCAGTCAGAAAAGCGGCCGACAAACAGAGACACCAAACCTAAACCATGATCAGAGAGCAGAGCATAAAGCACAGCTCTGTTTCTTTAATGGGCTGTTCCTCATTGGTGCCACAATCTTACGCATTAACATTAACGCTGCACATGTGTTTGCATCCAAAAAGCAGCTGTGTTCATTGGGACTGGTTGGCTCAGTGAACTACTGTGCTGCACAGTATTGAGCTGGGTCTCATATTCCATCCTTTGTGGACCTGCTTTGGCTGCGTAGAGTCAAAGTGATGCAGAGACATTTAATAATACTAAGAACTGACCACGTTAGCTCTGCAGCTGGAGCTGACGCTCTAGACTGGATGTTCACGTCCATTCTCACTCGCTGTGAACTGCAGTGAAAAAACCAACCAGTCAACAGAGGTGTGCAGGGGGAGGGGACCGTTACCACGGAGATGGTTTTCCACCTGGAAGCTGTGAATTCCTTCTGACGACTGCATTTAAATGCAGATGAAGAGCTTCGGTCTATTGTTTCTGTCAGGGACTACACCAACTACTGACACGGTCTCTTAGAAACTCCAACCACAAATATGTTGATTGGTGTCAGTCGGCCTGAAATGTTTCCAGGAAACAGGTTTTTTCGGACTAAATATCTGATCCTCCAGCACAAAAGTCCGTTTTCTGCCCACAGCCTAAATTTGATATATTCTATATATATTTAAAGTTGGATATCTCCTCTCAACCATAGAGTGCAGCTCAAAGGGAGGCCAACGGGTCTCCTGCACCACAGCACTGCATTGTTTTGGTTTGTTTAATGAATCACAGGAAAGGACACCTGATGTTAGTGGATCAGGATTTTGTCTTCCAGACCACAGACTCATCTTCAGCTCAGTTTACACTAGAAACTGTCTCTTACCCTGAGTCTGGGGGTCCAGGTTCAGGACTGAAGTCTGGAGGACGATCTTTGGACCAGTCACTCTTCATGGACAGACAGCTGGATCCTGGAGACCCTGGTCTCTTTCTGGGGTACCCCCCTCTGTAAACACAAACAGTTAATGTGCTGGATGTAAATGTCCATACATGTTGAGTAGTGATCTGTGTCCACTCCACATGTCCATGGACTGACAGAGACATTTGGACCATGGATTCATCTTCAGCTCAGTTTACAGTAGGAAACAGGCTCTTACTTTGGGTCTTGGGATCCAGGTTCAGGACTGAACTTTGGAGGATCATTTTTGGATCGATCACTCTTCATGGACAGACAGCTGGATCCTGGAGACCCTGGTCTGTCCTCCTCTTCCCACCCACAAAGACTCATCTTCTGTGGTCTGAGAGGGAAACCAGGGACCCTGGAGACCAGAGGAACAAACCCAGTCAGCTGTCCCCCTGTAACGGCAGCAGCTTCTTATTGATTGGACATTAGTTTGATGGAACCATCCCAGAGACACAGTGTGACTGTGACGTCAGGAAACACAAGTCTAAACCAGACTCAATCCCAACATTCATCAATGACATGGATCAATATGTGCAGGTGTCATATTAACACTCACCCTGCTTCCCACTTCCTGTTTCCTCCTTCTTCTTCTCTGTGGACTTTAAAATGGAGTCTGACTTCACACTTGGCTCTTCTTCACATGTGGCAGTGAGTGGACGCTCTGCAACACAAACAGGAAGTCAACAACATCACAGGAAGTTCTCAGAGTCTCTCCCAGTGGAAATGGTCCCTCCAGAGGCCTGGTGGTCTCAGTGTTGAACATGTCTCTGGACTATCATAGGACTATCCCAGTCCTCATTAAAGTAATTGTCCAATAAGTGTCAGTGAATCTGGAGCAGACTCTTATTTTGAAATGTCCCTCCCTGCTGTGTGTCTGTCAGCAGCTCCCTGAACAATTTTCAGCAGCTGCTTTTAGTTGATCTTAAACATGATCCTACAGGAACATCAGTGTTTCCTTCAGAACATATGAAAGACTTTGGTCTGAAAAGTCTCCTGTGTCATCAGGACATATTTGGTTGGAAATTCACTGAGTCCTGATGATTTGAATCGTGGCCAGATCTCCTCTCAGCTCTGTCAGGTGGAAAATGTCTGAGCTCAGAGTTTCAGCCTGACCAAGTGTTGTTGTTTGTTTCAGCCACTAGATGGAGCCAGAACATCTGGAGCTGCAGCTGGAGGGACTTCAACTCAGGAAAACTACAGATCACAGCAGAAACATCAGTCGATCCACTGATGGCAAATGAAACTGTTCCATCATATTTCAGTCCAAAGAAGAAACAACAGCTGTGGTTCTTTGTTTCCTGTCCCACTGACTGAATCTCAAGGCATTTGGTGTCGTTTTATGCTCATTGTTCATTTCTTTGTTGTTGTTTTGCATCTTTTTGCTTCACTTTTTGAAACTAACTAGAAATATGTCCCTTCAAACAGAAGAAACTGGGACTTTGGCTCAGACTCTGGCTCTGTTCTTAGAGCCCCTACATATGCACATGTATGTGGAACCACATGTATGTGGAACATGTGTGGACCTGAATCCAGGGCCCTGATGGGGCCAGTATTTCCCTGAATACACACTGGACAATGGGTTTTATTCTGAGCTGGCTGAGATGGATCTGCAACTGTCAGCAGCTCTTTAACAAACAAGCACAATCACAATCGAACTGTGGCTGTAAAAAAGGAAGAAACAGTCGCTGACTCACTGACAAACAGTCTCAGGGTCTGAGTTCAGGACTGAAGGTCACAGGATCAAGTCTGGACCAGTCCCTCTTCACACACAGACAGCTGGATCCTGGACACTGGTCTCTGTCTGTGGTACTGACCTCTGCAAACACAAACATGGTTTTATTGATTTCACATCAATCACTGATCAATTGACTGTTTATAGAGCTCTGAATCCACAAATGCTCAAAGACAGGAAGTTTCAAAGTTTCTGAACCAGGCCATTCAAGTGACGCAGTAACAAAATCACAAAACAGGAAGTCCAGGCACACGAACATGAAGCCAGAGTCCAGTGGACTCAGAGTAGGCACCACAGCAACTGTCTTTAAAGCTGACTGAACTCTTCCTGCTGGGCCACAGGAAGTCACATGACTCTGTGGTTACAGCAGTACCACTATACACACATGAGTACACTATCCGCTCTGATCTGGGTTTAATGTTGTACTGCAGCTCTACTGGGTACTGAACTTACAGGTACTACTTATATACTTCTAGCCTGCTTTTTTGTGTATTTGCAGTACACTTTGAAGTACACAGCAAATAAACTATGATATATACTGTTAGTTAGTACTCACATTACACTCCAATCCTTTTAGTGTATTTGCAGAAAGACCAGTCCATCCAGGACCCCAAGCCCACTACACAACAAAGGCCAGAAATGGTCCCAGCAGCTGGTACTCTGAGGGTCCAGGTACCAACAAGTGGACAACATGAATTAAATCCAACACAGCAACACACACAATGTGACTATTTACTCTAAAGTACTCCACCTAATACTACAAGACAAATACCTAAATGTTGTGTATAAGTAGGGATGGGAACTGAGACCAGGACCAGTATTGATTCTGCCTATTGGCCCGATTCTTTATCGATTCGCTTATTGATTCCTGATCAGGTCAATATGAGCCAAGTTTCCGTCAGTCAAACTAAAGTCCAGGCTGGATCTACTTTTTGTTTCTGACGCCCTTTTCCCAGAAAGGTCCCAGAGCTGTCGTCTCCAGAAACTCACAGGAAACAGGACGACAGCTCTTCAACACGACTCGGACTTTCACCTTTCACAGAAACTACTGAGCAAAAATCCTCAATATATAAAAACTGCTGCCCCTCAGACCACGGACCAGACCAGCGCATAGTCCAGCTCCTACAGTCCACCTGGACCCTGAACTGGAGCCTCGGACAATGAAACCATAAAGAAAATACGAGTCAGACTTACCCTGCGTCTCAAACAAACGCTGCTCCATCGACCCCACCACACTTCCTGTCCAGCTCCTTCACTATAAAAGCCTCACCTCACCTCTATACGTCTAGAAATACTTCGGTGGGGGCCGAAAATAAATAAACAGGAGGTCACAGCCAGAGACACTTCGCCGTGGTGCATTCTGGGCATTTTTGATACCATTCCTTATTTTAAAGACTTTTAAAAACAGAGGGGTCCTTTACTTTGAAGGACTGAAGTCAGGCTGCTTCGTCCCACGTGATTTACTGGAAAATCCCAGTTTCCATCAAAACTATCCAAAGTCCCTGTGGACCCCGAGTATTTCCTGTTAGTTTGTGCCTGTGGAAACACCCAGACCATAACAGGAATCAGTATTTGATATTGTTTTCTGCTTCACCTGACACACAACAGACACATGTAGGCCTGAGACAGGCAGGTCTGATCCACTGATATTACATAGACATCACATGTTTTGAATCCAGCTGCAGTGGGGCAGCAATCAAACAGAAAATCCCATTTTGTCCCACTTTCACACACACAACCTCAGCCTCACTCCCAGTCTGAGTCCACGTGCAGGGAGACGAGACAGAATCACACAGTGGATCAGAAAAGACCAAGAGGAGGGAGGTGATTTAGCAGAAGTTCACTCTCAGAGAACTAAATGGCATTTTGTCCTCAACAGATTCCTACGGTAAATACATTCTGTAGATTAAGACGCATAAAGACATATTCAGATTACAGGATATTCAGAAGTCAATGCATTCACATTCTACACTAATACAAACTCATATTGGATATAGTGCACAGCCAGATGGACGTTTTACTTTGAAAGGACACAGAGAGAGAAAGAAGTGGTGTATTAGCTTTGGTTCCTTATCACATGATGTGGTTCCTACTCTCCTGTTTTTATTTCTGTTTATTTCTCCCCCTCAGTCAGTCGACAATTTGCATCGGCTGGAAAAGCAAAGACAAACAACTGATCCACCTGTTGGGACCAACAGCCGGTTCCTCCTCAGCAGCCTATTCCAGTCCTGTAGCTCAGTGTTAACACAACATCAGTTTGTTGTCTGAACATCAGCTGGGACATGTCAACAACTTCTCAACAGGCAGAAAAACACCTGGAGAAGGATTTAGCCCAGAAAAGAAAAGCTCTCAGATATTTCACAGAAAACATGTCGTGCTGCTGATGCTTCAAATGCAGAGACCACTGTGCATTAAACAGCAGTGAAGGATGATCGTTGGATTCAAAGGCTCATGTAGAAATCCTTTTTTCTTTCTCTCAGCGTCAGCATCATAATGAGACCAAAGACATGTTGCATGTGTCTGTTTTCATGGAGGACCATGAGTTTGTGTGGACATGGATAAACCTCCAGGCAGCACCGATTCAATCTGGTCTCTGGACTTTAAAGGATTCCAGAGATCCGATCAGACTCATGTCAGGACTTCCTGTGGGGCCTTAAACACCATCTCACCGTTAAGACGCTGAATCAAGTCAATGTCAGTTTGTGTCCCCAGCTGATTGACACACAATATGTTTCTTATGGATGGATATTCACAGCCAGATGCCAAAACCTGTGCAGCTCTGAGTTCTACCAAGATTTCAACTCTACTGGTCTAAAAACAGGTGATGAAAGGGGGCAGGTCCATGTGCACCTCATGTCATGAAGCTAACAGAGATCTTTGACTGAAGGTCAACCACTAATTCCCACTGGAAAAGTAGATGAGACCATCAATGACATGTTTCTGCAGCATTTTCACAGCACAGAGTTTCTGTGAAGTGAGATTAAAGCTGCAGCATCATTTCCTGTAGCTAACAGCTAATAATAATGGAGGAGGCTCATTGGAGAGAGCCATGTGTTTCATTTGAATCACAGGGAGAGTTAGGACTCTGTTCACTTTCAGCTCATTCCAAATGTTCAGATTTAACATGCAGACATGCTCCATCTTCAGACTCACATATTAGAATGAGTAGATCTGAAATATAGAGAAACAAGATTCAAGTCCCAGGTGTCTGCACTGGAGCTGGAACAAACACTAAATAATGTCGTTCTAGGAAATATTTGCATTTGTATTGATTTGTTTGGACAATAAATGGATCATATGAAGGTTTAAAAGACACAAGAATAGAAAAAGATTTGTACAGCGAAGATCAAAAACTCCAAAGGTTTGATCATCACGTCTCAACAGAAGGAATTTCAAAATCCAACCGATCCAAAGAAACAACATGAGACATGAATAAATGTCAAAGATTATTATGTTGTTGCAAACTTGTCCAGTCAGATCAGATTGAAAAATCTCCAATGATTCTTTATTGTAGCTACTTCACTGCACTGGTTTATGTGTGTATTGAATAATTCAACTGGAAACAATCATTGGAAAGTCTGAGACACCAAATCAGGCTGATTCAGACATTTGGAGATAAACTACATGTGAAATATACATGAAGATCAAAAATGATCCCAATATTTAGTTTAGAAAATAAAGGAGCTGAGTGTTCAGTTCATCTACTTAGAGCAACTCTCACTAATCTTTTCTGGAAACATCCTTGGAAGTTAGGAAACAATTTGTTGAACCAACCTGTTGATTTGGTTGATGATGTTATTCCAGTTTCCATGATATTTCATCTTAGTTTGGCATCAGACTTTTTCCTGATGACGTCTGAGAAAGTGGATTATTCCTAAAGTAAAGACAATCATTAGATTGACAGGAAATATTACACACTTCAATTTACTGAGACTGAAGAAAAATCGATTCCATTGACACAATTGAGACATTTTTCTAGTTCACCATTTGTGCTGTTCATTTCCCAAATCCACAGTTTGGAAAAGGGAACAAACTAGAACCTCATGTGCATAAAGTCAATGTAGGTGAAGGAGCAGGAGCCATGTGATGAATAAGAACGGGCCCTTTTGGTACCACACAGGAAATATCAGCAGGATATTAGTGTTCACATCAGTCAGGCTCAGTCATATTCTGGTCTTTGCTGCCCTCTAGTGGATCCTGTCAGCTGTGAGAAATACAAGGTGACACTTCATCACCACAGTGCTACAGCAGAGGACAGGACAGGACTGATCCAGTGAGGGGGTCGGGTCAGGACCGATCCAGCGAGGGGGTCGGGTCAGGACCGATCCAGCGAGGGGGTCGGGTCAGGACCGATCCAGCGAGGGGGGTCGGGTCAGGACTGATCCAGTCCTCTGTACATTCTCTTGATAAAATATTCCAAGTTCCTCTTCCAGCACTGACACTACCAGGTTTTTCTTTAACCAGTGATATCAGATGGTGTCATGGACCAGACTCACAGTCAGTCCACATCCATCACACATGGGGGTTCAGTAGTATTTCCCTGCAGTGAATTTACTAAGTGAAGTATTTTATTGAGGTACAGCTTTGAGATATTTGTACATGAATGTCTGAGCAGGTCCTAAATTATGACACATGGGAATAAATTAAAGTCCAACTTATTTCAATATTATTTCAAATCCCATCAAAGCTGCTTATTTCTACATGAAAATCAAGTTTTTCTCTGTTTGATGTTTGTTCAATGAGAAGTCAGACAACAGGAAAATGATCAGAACATCAGTTTGTTTTCTCCAAATGAAGTTTGGATGCCAGGATTAAATTCATCTCTCAGACAAAAAGATGAATGTCTGAATGTTATTGGGGCCTTTATAAGTCCTGGTTCATTTGTTGGTAACAGTTGGTTTGTTGGTTTGGTTGGAAAGAAAGAAATTCACATCCAATGGATCTAAAACATGCAACAGCCAACAAACTGCTGACTAGAGTTCAACTTCTGAGTAAAGTCACTGCAGTCGGCCCAGAAAAACACTGAGAACAAGACAAAGCTGTGGCTCAGAGTGACACGGGGTCAAAGTTCAGTCTAATGGCTGCTTCAAATGCAAAACCTCCTTCAAACAACAGGAGATAAAAAGCCTTATACTGTGACACTTTCATCAGTTTCTCTTCCAACATTTCACTTTGACATTTAAAGAAAATCTGATCTGGGGACAGTTTTGTTGCTTTGTTAAGGCTCCACTTAGTTCAAAACACAGTATTATTCTAAAATATTCTGAGCTCATCAAACTTTGTGCAACAACAAATGAAAGGAACAAATGAGGACAGGTGGCACCATCATTTTTACCATGATCTTTACACTGACAAGTTGGACCAATGAGTCCAAACCCACAATGTGAATGATATTTCTGAGTGGAGTCTTGGTGATTAGTTCCAATGATGGTTCTGTTTCCTTTGGACAGAGCTCCAGTATGTGCTGCTGCAGAATGAACAGCAGTAATGAGGCCCAAAGGGCAGTGACATGTGCTTGTGAGCAGCAGGTTGGAGTTGAAATCCTGATCTGTCAGGATCAACTGGTGTTTTTTTTAAAGAGATCTGAACAGCAGAACTAGAACACTAGAATGATGTTCTGTGGTTCATCCATCATAATGGAACATTAGTGTATCTGCAGCAGAACAGAACTCCACAGTCATTCCCACATCAACCTTTGGAGAGGTAAGACCCTGTGCAGCTGGGAGAAAAACTGCTTTTGATTTATTGTTCTCTGTGGAAAGAAAATGACTGGACTGTGTTGGGGAAGAAGGACATTTCATTTCTCTGTTGTTCTCTCAAGGAAAAGACTTTTTCCACCTGTTGAATTCCAGAGAACTTTACATGTTATGTTAGATGTGCATCTTTTTCTGTGAACAGGAGAAACAAACACACATTTTGTCTTGTCCCACAGTTTGAATTAGAAAATGTGTCTTTACCTGTGTTGTATCCAGAACTATTTTTCATATGATATTCAATGTCATGTCAATTATACAATTGGAAATGATGCAAAATGCAAGTGTTGATTTCCAAGTGATTCATAGCCACTTGCAGAATTTCCACACTTTAACTAGAAACATTGAATTTTGGGCCTTTTAAGGTTAATCAATGTCATTTGTCAACATTGGCTCCAAAATGTTTCCACTAGAGGTAAAAATGCTCTGAAATCATATCAAACTCCATCATGTGTTAAGTGTCCTTCTTTATTTTCATTATTTATGTCAATTAATGCAATATTTGAGACATTTCCCAGAAATGTCCATGTTTTACTGTACGACACATTTTGTTTTACCAAATGACACAGTGCAGTTGCAACATGCACTACATAAATCT
This sequence comes from Mastacembelus armatus, assembly GCF_900324485.2. Classification (NCBI taxonomy): domain Eukaryota; kingdom Metazoa; phylum Chordata; class Actinopteri; order Synbranchiformes; family Mastacembelidae; genus Mastacembelus; species Mastacembelus armatus. The sequence continues at coordinate 16,504,175 of NC_046652.1, read as the reverse complement.
ATTGATAACAGAAATATCCATCAGTCTGATATTGAATGAATAGAATTCTGAACAACACAAAGATCCAAAAATGTCAACCTTTCATTCACTTTCTAACATTTTCTAACAATTTTCTAACGTCCTCCATCTTCCAAACAAAATGATAACACTTCTAAGTTTTAGCATTTTAGATTCAGTTCTTCAGTAAAACAGTCCTCAAAGTTAATGAAGACAACTGCTGCTCAAATGATGAAACATGATTAAAAATCATTCACTTTTCTCTTTGGCAGATTTTTGAAAGTCTTGAGATGAGCCTGTAAAAGTTTTTGCATGATCGACCTTTGAAGAACATTTTTAGTATCTAAGGAACATTGTTCCACAAAGATCTATTTCCTTAAATGTCATTTGGCCAAACAAAGGTAAGAGGCCATTTTGAGCTCTGATCTCATGGGTTTAGTTCAGGGACATGTGATGACATCACTCAGAAGACCCCTGAAGACCAATGAGGTTGGAGGAAAGTTTCAGACTTTCTCCTCAGTTTAAGTTCATTTCACCTTTTCCAAGTGTGGCAGCGTGTGTCACAGGTTTGGGTGTCATTCGCTCAAACCTCAGAAAACTGTTTTTAGGGCTCATCCTTTTTAACACTAACAATACTGATCTTATCTTATCTTTCCTGACTTGACTTGACCAAACAGGAACTATTTCTGGCGTCATGACGACATAAATGTTAAAACATTCTTTGATTTACTTTTCTGTCAGCTAGCTGGGTCTCAAACCCTTGGGAAAGTCCATCCTGAACCTGAACACACCTGGTCTCCTCTGCTGAGAAAAGCCTCCTCAAATCCTTCCCTCTGGTTCCTCAGTCCTCAGACTGACAGCAGCTTCACCTGAAATCCTCACAACTCCAGCATCAACTGGATGACTCCAAAATATTTTTATCAGGTTTGTTTGTTGATACAAAAATGACTTTAACACATTTTTCATTAATTAACTTGATCATCTTCAGTAATTCTGGTGTCCAGATGAGAAAACCTTTAAAACAGTTTGTGATTTTCTTTTTCCAGCTACTACACCAACTATATGAACCTGAACACGCCTGGTCTCCTCTTCTGAAAAAAGCAAAACACTGAGACCAGAGAAAGAATCTGAGGACAGAAAAGGTTTTTGTGACGTTTCTAATCCTCTTAAATGTCGATGCTGTGTGAGAGAACAACCACAGGATGAAACAAGACGTCCTGTTTTCAGAGACCAGGACATCAGCAGACAGATGGACAGTCTTACTTTGGACAGTGCTGCTCTGACAGGACCGGAGCTCCTCCACAGAAACTCCACTGTTCTTCTCTCTGTGAAGACGTTTGTGTAGAGGTCAGAGGTCACAGGTCACAGAGTTTATCAGAGGAGGGTTTGTTATATTATACACTACTACTTTTATATTAGTTGAAAATTTCTTTCTTTAGCAATTGAAAGCCAATTTATTTCTACTTCATCATATCGTTCTCTTTTCAGCCTTTCCAGCAATGTTGAATAGTTTTTAAGGTGAACAAGTTCAGCTTCCATCTCCAGTTTTACATTTCAGCTTCTAGGATTCTTCAGCATTTCAGCCTTCAGCTTATTCAGCAATGCATTTCAGCCATTTTCAGCCTTGTTGGGCAGCTTCATCCAGCTTTCAGCATTCACACGCATCTTCCACAGGAAATGCAGTTTTCTAGTTATGGGTTATCAGGCTATTTACTGTCGTATTAAGTGAATCACTTCAGGGAAAAGAACATAATCCAACACAACAATTGGCCAGTGTCACATACACAAAACCTTTGCCAGTTCAATGATCTTTGTAAACATATTAGCAAAGTCAACTTTTCATATAATGAATCATGTTTTTCCTCTTTTCATCCTGTAAGTGATTCAGAGACTATCCATGCAACATGAAGAGAAGCTCCTGTCCTCTAAATGTAACTCACCTCAGCTGGAATGAAATGCTGAGTCATGTTCCTTACAAGACTCCAGCTTTATAGAACAGCCAAATTAGGAATAAATAATCCTTGGGGATTTTTTACTGGGAGTTTCTCTCAAGATTCACACTGAGATGACTCTTCAGAGCCTTTGTCAGTGTGGCATCATTTGTTCAAACTGACACTGACACACCAAAGACTACAACAGAGGTTTTTGTCCAGTTCAACATTTGTAGTTAATTGTCTTGCACTATAATCCAAACAAATGGCAGAAGCCCAAGTCTTTCAATCACTGACTGGAAACGTTATAAAAACGATTTATTTGCCAAGACATACGTGACATATGGGCACCAAAAATTATTGGGGCTATTTCTGATGCTATTGTGGGGCCTTCCACTATGTCCATGGTTGTTTATATGCTGCAAACTAAGAATGACAGACCCCTGACATCCTGGCTGAAATTGACAGGTAGAATAAAGCCAACATGTTTGTAAAGACATTTGAATTGGAAATTATATTTGCTGGACCGACCCTGGAGCCTTTATGTGGGGAGTTTACATGTTCTCCCAGTCTCTGTCTGGGGTTCTTCTGGCTACTCTGGTTTCCCCCCACAGTCCAAAGACCTGCAGTTTGGGGTTGGGTAACTGGTGACTCTAAACTGTCTGTAGATGAGCGTTTGCACCTGTCAGCCCTGTGACAGACGGTGATCTGTCCAGGGTGAACGCCACCTCTCGCCAAATGTCAGCTGGGATTGGTTCCGTGCCCCCGTGACCCTCGGTGTACCTGGATAAGTGGTGGATGATGGACGGATGGATGTGACGTGTGCTGACTCCAAAGGGCAGCAACGTTCGATGTTAGTGGATGTAGAAGGCAGCAGACTCCTACGTGCACGTGCTGCATTTTTGGCGTTCTTGTAGTTCCCATACAAAGAAACATGTCACATCACATCTAAACATTTCTCTGAGCCCCAAACAGCAAAACTGCCTGAGTGCTCGAGTGACATGAGAACTCACACATGTTCAGGCAAACTACCTCTGGATGAGGAAGCAGGAAGGTACTAGGATGAAGCAGCTTTAATTTAAGGGCTTATCTGCTGTCTAATCTCCTGGAGGTTTGAGATTCACATATTTTAGATTCATTATCTTCACATTAATCCTCACTAATATAGTTTTTCTTCAATATACTAAGCAAATAATCCTTTAGACATTTCCAGATTAATGCCAGATAAGATTTATATTTCAAAATGTCCTGTCGATACTCTATTAATGAAAAGGAGCATCAGTGTATTTATGGGCCCACACTGTCACTTCTTATTTGCTATATAAGCTTTCTGACATATTAGTTATTTCAAGGGTTCTGGTGACTGACTGGTCACATATGCTTGGAACATGGACAGTCCTTGTTTGGGTCATCTGGCAAGTTCTGGCATCTTACAAGTTTCACTTTCCTGCCAAACTATCAAATAACTGTGAAAGAAATGAGATTTAAAAGCAAAAGAAATACATGTGTGAATCTTTATAACTCTAATCAGCTTTGTAGCTGCCAAATACTTTGCTTTCATACAACATCATCTATCCTAACATATGATTCTAGACCGTAGCCCAGAATGTGTGTTTTTCCCCACATGCTTGACATGGAGACGTCAGCAAGTCCCACTGTTGTTCAATAGAGAGACACAGTAAAAGGGTCCCACAGTGGACCTTTGTGCAAAAATGGAAAAGTCCGTTTCCCGAGCTTCCCCCCTGAGATGGTTGATGAGAGAGGTGGGGGTTAGAGACAGAGGGACAGTGGGAGGTTTTAAAGGGACTATAGAAAGGTTGGCTCTGCTGACTCCTCTGTGGTAAACACAAACAAAGGCAGAGTCCACCCTGCTGTCACTCTGGCCTCTGTCACAGCTGGTTTTCCACAAGTGAAGCGTCTGCTCTGTTGTGGCTTCAGTCCTTAGAGGCATGAAAGTGATACATGAGGCCTGACAAACAACTTTGGCTCCACACTGGACCTGCAAAGACCAAGTCTGTTGCTGGAAGACACTCATCTTTTGTCCTTCCTTCTTCAGACACTGAACACACACACACAGACATAGATACACACACACACTTCACAAGCTTCCGTTACTTCACGGTGGGACTGGTCCATCCACCAAGGCATCATTAGCATCCAAACAGCTGATCACCACGTTGACCTTTGATTGATCATGTCTGTCTTGAACTGACCTGCAGATGCTGAATGTTTGACCTGCAGCTCAAAGTGCATTTACCCTGATTTTCTAAACAGTTTTTTTATTGCCTACAAATCAAACTGGTTGACCAAAGTGTTGTCTGTGTGCTCATCTCACTGCTTCTATATATAAAGACCAAATTCATTAACTCAGCTCACAAACATGTTTCATTTCACACAAAAAACAAAGAAAACTCCAAGCTAGACGCTATAATTTTCCCAAACAGGAAGAAACTGCTTTTGTTGGGGAAATCATGTGACATCTACGTTTGAAACAGCTGAAGCTTCCTTGCTGGGCATCAGTCACATGGTTGGAAGTCAAGAGCAGAAGCAACAGTTTTAAAGAGACACCGTCAACCGTTGTTGTGCAAGGCCTGGAAAGGAGAAGTAACGATGTGGGTCTGCAGCTCCTCCAAAACCGACCTGGTTTGGAAGTTGAACCGAGAACTTAAGAAGAATAAAGCTTGAATGACAAAAACTAACATTTGCACATTAGAAAATAGAAAGTAGCAAAGGTTGAAGGATAAACCCTTTGACCTTAATCCACTAATCCAACGTTCTGGATTCAACTTTATGTCCATCTTGTAAATGATGCTGATCTAAAAACCAAAAGAAAAAGCTCCAGGACACGTTTCAGTCACTGTATGAAATATTTCAGTGTGACATGCTCACACGCAGAGTAAAAACACCTACAATCTGTATTTGGCCACATGAATCGAAGCAGGTGTCATGTCTCATGTCTGTCCATATCTTGGACAACAGACTTTCATTCTGCCACACTGGCTCCTGCACTGAGAGCAAAACTAATCAAACCCAAATACTGATCAGAACCACAAGATCCTGCATTTTGTTGCTATTTCACACAATAATCAGCTTCATGAACTTTCTCACTGCTGTGACAGAAAGTTGGCAACTTCTTCAATAATTGTTTTTAGCTTTTTCAGATGAGAGTTTGTAGTTATGGCGAATATAGTAACACACTGAGGGGAATTAAGTGCAGGAGGAATTCTGCATATGAAAGTTAATTTGTGGAAGCCAGAGTCGGCCATTTTTCTCAGCTCATTAGGCTGCAAAGAGCAACTGAGCTGCAGCATCTGCCTGACTTGAGCAAATAAAACCCTGACACCAAATAAAGAGCAGAAGTGAATCTTCAAACTAAACCATCTGTCTCCTAACTCTCCTCTTTGCACAACCTCAACTGTCACATGAGCCTGGTTTGTCATTTATGTTCAGCAGTAACTTTGCAGAACCACCTGCTGCAATTTTAACTGATGCAGCGAAAAGTACAAGACCAGGATTTTTTAAAAGAACATTTTGAAATCCAAACACTGTGGTAATGGGTCCTTAAAGACGTCACCAGGCAGAACAGAGGGAACACACAAGAAATGAAAGATTTTTTTTGGTTAGTTTGGTGATTTACTCTTAAGAGATTTAAGTAACTCAGACTCATAAGTCCAAGATCCTGAGACTGTCGACCCTATTGCTTTATAGGAGCAATGCAAAACAGATTTTAAGGACAATCAGAAGAACCAGATCTTTAAGGTCTGCAGTGAGCTGGGTTTTTATGTCTGTTTACACTGATCTTTGTTATAAAAACATCTCAACTTCAAATCTGTAAAAACAGTTTTCTTCAACTTTAACTCAAACTGTTTATGAAAATATACATCAGGATGTGTGATATTCACTTCATGAACCTTCTTGTGGAGATCAACAGTAAATAAAGAACCTGC